>NC_043006.1:53331722-53361722 GCF_006345805.1 Octopus sinensis | reverse complement strand
AGCTCTGATTGGCTGCATGCAAATGATTCATTACTGGGGTTCTGAACTCTCGGGGTAAAAAATTTCGCGGCCGGGATGGGGTCAATATAGACTTTAAAACAGGACAGGGACTTAGCGGAACTATACCTCGTCGTTAGTGGGTACAAAAATTAAAGCAGTATGACTGGAGTTAAGGCTGTTATACTTGAAACAGAAAGAGTCACTTGATGCTTCTTGCTCCATAGAAGTGGAAAGAGACAGAAAGAAAGACAGACAGAGAAATGTAGACAGGAACAATAGCATCAGTCTCCTTAGTCTGCTTTACCCATGGTGCTGCACGAGGCTCCGCAAATGGCAGAAAAATCTAGTCATCGATCTCAAGGGTGAGCAATGCCATGGCTCCCTCCCAGTACCGGTACTCAATCAAGATTCATCTGATGTGCCTTTCCTAGCTTAGGACGATAGGGTATAATTTGGACGATTTAGTTGCTATTTCTAACTGGCCAAGTGACCACATACAGGGTCCCGTAGTAGTAAAATTAGTAGTCATTGTAGTATAGTTGCTACTGGTAACATTGGTAGCATTATGAAAAAATAAATGGAGAGAGGCCATCATCTCAATTATCTTTTTTTTCCCTCCCAAAATAGATTAATAAAAGATGTTACCATAGAAGCAGCTCTCAGATATTTAACCATCGTGACGTAGGAATATCTGTGTCGATTTATTCATATATTCTCTAATGACAAATGATAAATGAGTGATGATATACTATCTATCTTAGTATATGTTCATTCACATTAAGCGGCAGGAAGTTTCTGTTATATATATATATATATAAACATATACATACGCGCTTGTGTGTGCGCGTGCGTGGGTATGTGTGCATGTGCGAATGTGTACATATACAACATACATATATATATGTATTATATACATTAAACACATATATGCTTGTATGCATGTATTGTATGTGTATATATATATATATATATATATATATATATATATATATATATATATATATGCATGTATGCATGTATGGTCGTATATATATATGTATATATGTATAATATGTAATATTATTTATATACACACAAATATAGATACATAATAACACACACATAAATATATACATACATATATGTATATATGTATGTATATATGTATGTATATAATGTATATATATATGTATGTATATATATGTATAATAATATGTATATATGTATGTGTATATATATATATAAACTAGCTATCTATTCATCTATCTATGTATCTATCGATCTATCTATCTATCTATCTATCTATCTATTATCTATATATATATATATATATATATGACTATTAGATATATATATATATGTGTATATAGTATTACATGGGTGCACCTAAGGATTCGGCAGAGAGTATTAGCAATTATTAAAAGATTTGCCCCATTAGCTATCGTATTTGGCAGTTGGGGTGGGGAGAAGGGCAACAAAAAGGAAAAATAAATGTTAGATAATAATATCCGTGTGATGGAAAGGGTGGGCGAGGCGGGGCTAAATTGTCGAATCCCCACGTGGCTGTGTATGTAATATAGTTATATAATATATATATATTATATATTATATATATATATATATATATATATATAATATATATATATTATATATATATATATGTATGTATATAGATACACAGACCTCTCGAAAGTAAATAAACACTCCTCGTTATATAGCTTTATTTGTGTGAATACTACTCGTTAATACGATAACCAAACGGGTTAAATAATTTAAAACTGCACAAGGTATGTCTACTAAATACTTGATTAAGTATTCAATAAATCAATATAGAATTTTGTTCCTAGAAATAATTCTTTAAATAATTCTTTCAAAAATTATGGTGTCTATTTGCTGTAGAGATGTATATATTTACATTTACCCTTAGAAATGTCAAAAAACTTGATCATATACATATCCATCCATCTATCCATTCATCCATCCATCCATCCATCCATCCATCCAAACACACACACACACATACACACACACACACGCACACACACACACACACACATACACACACATCTTCGTTATAATAAAAACAATTCTACATGAAACTGAAAGATTACTCAATACTTCTGGTAGAGTACAAATTTATAATTCTTTAACATGAATATTACTGACAGACCATGTAGCAAATTCAATAAATGAATTTAAATATGACCCGGAAGAAGAAGGCACCTTCGAGACATATATATATATATGAAGGAGAGTATATTTCAGATTAAAAAAGAACTTTGTTTATTTTAATTTCGAAAATAAAAAAAGGTATAAAAACTGCATTATTTATGGGATGACCCAATTATATATATCTGTGTGTGTGTGTTTTGTGTGTGTGTGTTGTGTGTGTGTGTGTGTGTGTGTGTGTGTTTTTTGTGTGTGTGTGGTGTTTTGTGTGGTGTATGTGCGTGTGACCGCATGGTTGTTGTGGCGATTTTCTTTCTCCGTCTTCCCTTCTTTGGACTTTTCCATATTTCTGATGAAGAGCTCCGCTCGAAACGTGAAATCCTCTTTCTTTTCTTTCCTTTCCTGAGCGTTCAATAACACTGTACTTGTTCCACGTCCTCACGTTGTTGTTTCTTGCTTGTTCATGTTTGGATTGACTAATATATATAGAGAGTGAATGTGTGATCTTCTTTACTGTCACCTTCACGAATGAACCTTTTTGGGACCGGATAGTTACTGGTGACGGGAAACGGGTTCTCTATAAAAATGTCAAGCGCCGAAGACAATGGGTAAGGAAAGGAGAAACACCGGCACCCAGGCTGAGCTGGCAGACACGTTAGCGCGCCGGTCGGAATGCTTAGCGGTATTTCGTCTGTCGTTACGTTCTGAGTTCAAATTCCGCCGAGGTCGACTTTGCCTTTCATCCTTTCGGGGTCGATAAATTAAGTACCAGTTTCTCACTGGGGTCGATGTAATCGACTTAATCCCTTTGTCTGTCCTGTTTGTCCTCTCTATATTTAGCCCCTTGTGGGCAATAAAGAAATATATATATATATGTAAGTATGTATATTTATGTGTGTGTCTGTGTTTGTCCTCCGCCGTCGCTTGACAGCCGATGCTGGCGTGTTTATGCACCCGTAACCTAGCGGTTCAGCAAAAGTGACCAATAGAATGAATACTAGACTTACAAAGAATAAGTTTGGGGGTCGATTTGGTTGACTAAAACCCTTTAAGGCGGTGCTCCAGCATTGCCGTAGTCAAATGACTGAAACAAGTAAAAGGATAAACAGAATACGCGGAAAAGATAGAATAATTATTTCAACTGAGCTGTGCACTTTCATTTTCATTTTGTTTATGCAGAATCAGCTTGTAAGAAATTAGAGAAAGTGGAGCTTCTTTGCTAAACATTAAACGTGTGAAATAACGATTTGCTCTAGTTATATTTAATTCCTATAGAGACCTCTTTGAATTTCTTATCTCGTCGGTGTTTTGATTCAAGAATTGACACACGCACGCACACACACACACACACACACACACACACACACACACACACACACACACACACACACACACACACGCACGCACACACAGACACACGCTCACTCACTCGCAGATGCTCAGATTTACACATGCGTGCATATTCAGAAATGTGTTTACGAGCATATAAATATGTGTGCGTAAGTGTGTGTACATATGCATGCGTGTATATGTGTGCTTTAGTATGGGTGTCTACACTCTTACGTACGGTTACGCTTTGAGGAAATCTTACTCTGTTATCATACAATGTAGTGATAAATATTTTTTGTAGAATGTCTAAAGTATGTTTGGTGACCGTAAGATTAACTTTGTTGTCTATCTGGCATTACCAGTCGTTTGAATATCTCAATGCTGTCTTGAATTTTATAGACAAAACGCAGTCTATATCATTCCATTGTGGTGTCTGCTGCAGCAATGAAGATATGAAATAAAAATAAACAAGATCGGGTTTTTGAACATGTGGCCAGGCCATTATTACGTCATTAGAGAAACTTTTTTACATTACAGCAAAGTTTCGACATGTTTTCCTTTCTGTTTAAGTCATAAATAAGAAGTGAAATAAAAAAAAAAACGATTGTATGATGTCATAACAGAATATTGCTTTGCCTGAGCAGACGAAGAAAAAATTTCCAAAGTATTTGCAGACAGTTACCTACGCTCTCACAATCTTAGACAAATTCACAATCACTATTATTATTATTATTATTATTATTATTATTATTATTATTGTCTTTACGTCTGAGTTCAAATTCCGCCTAGGTCGACTTTGCATTTCATCCTTTCGGGGGCGATAAATTAAGTACCAGTTGCGTACTGGGGTCGATCTAATCGACTGGCCCCCTCTCCCAAAATTTTGGGCCTTGTGCCTAGAGTAGAAGAAAATTATTATTATTGTTGTTGTTGTTGTTGTTGTTGTTGTTGTTGTTGTTATTATTGAGTGAGGGAGCTGTGCATGCCATCAAAGTGACACTGGGTTAAAATGTCCGAATCCCAGTATGCCCATATTATTATTGTTTTATTATCTTTCAATTCTGTTTCCATTTCTTGCCAGTGCCTTCTTGACACCCAAGACAGAGAAACACACTGTATACATTGGTAGGCCATTAAAATAAACACACCAGATTGTTCTTTTACAAAGTCATGTGATAGAGAAAAAGGGGAAGAAAGGCAGAGAAAAAAGGAAAAATATATAAAGTAAACAAAGAAAATAGAGGGGATAACAGAAAAGAAAATTCACAGTGAAAATGCTCTTCGCAGTATTATTATTATTATTATTATTATTATTATTATTATTATTATTATTATTATTATTATTATTTGTTGTTGTTGTTGTCATTGTTACTAAAGTTTTTGTTTTTGTTTCTCGTCGTGGTAAGACGTATATGTTTCGCTCTTCTTTCAATGTATTCGCCATGATAGATCGCTAGTCACTACACATTATTTTCTCTCCTAGTTTCTTTCTGTGTTCCTTTCTGTGGAAGAGCATAGGCTCGAAACGTTAAAGACTTTTTCACTTCCTGAGCGTTAAACTAATACATTTGTTTGTTGTCTACTCCAACTGTCTTCGTCTTTTGTTTTTTTTTGTGAATTCTCCCTATATATATATATGCGCCTGTGTATGCGTATGTATGTATATGTATATGTATATTTATATAATATATATATATATTATATATATATATATATAATATATATATATATATATATATATGTGATGTGTATGTGTATAGGTAAATCTATGTGTGTGTGTGTATGTGAATATATATATATTACAACTATGATGCTGTTGGTAAAATATGTTCTTTGTTCATCTCCTTATCATCTTGGAGATTTTGGGTAAAATTATACTAATGCGTCCTTCTAATTTAATTTAATTCTATGTCTTTGTGCAGCTGAAGATTGCTCTACATTTTAAATTGATGTATTGAAATGATTGCATTGTTCAATTAAATGGAGTCGCATGAAACGGTCGTACTGGATATCCTTGTTGCTTATTTTGATTATATATCTGTGTGTGTGTGTGTGTGTTAATGTAATTGAAGCAATTGTTGAATTTCTAAGGTGTGATCTAAAATAAGGATATGATTTTCTTCGTACATATTATTGATTGTTATATATACATACATTTACGCACTCCACCACATACACACACACACACACACACACGTACACACACACACACACACACACACACACACACACACAGCACGGATTTTTGTCAGTGAACAGGTCGCAGTCTTAAAGCGACGAAAATATTTTGACAAATTAAACTTAAATGTTGAAGTGAATCGAACGGCTTTTGTGTGTTTCTTAAATGGCTTACAAACACCTTCCACCCTGCAATTTTTTTTAGTTTCAGCACACGATCTCAGATCAAATCACTTGCTATGCAAGTACATCTCCGTAACACACACACACACACACACACACACACATATATATATATATAGAAAATATGTATTACAAATACAGAGAGACAGACACACATGCAAACGTGCCTTTGCGCTTACACATACATGTATGAGTCTTAATACTAAACATCTGGAAATTCTCAGCTGACATCTCTCCGGTTATGTGTGCTCTTCAAAGGCATCGGCTATCGTAAATACCTGTTTTCCATTGCACACGTGGCGGCATCAAACTACTTTCCTCACTGACATATTTCCTGTAACAGTACAGACGTTTTATAGCATTTATCATTCTCACTGCGTCTCTCTCTCTCTCTCTCTCTCTCTCTCTCTCTCTCTCTCTTGTTCTCTCTCTCTTTCTCTTGCTCTCTTTCTCTTTTCTGAACATTCACCCATTCCCTCACTTAAATTACATACATACATATATATGCACACGCGCACAGATATGCACTCTTGCACGCTCACGAATAGACGTTCGCACACGCACATTTACTCGCTCAGATATTTAATATGTCTGTACAATGTATCACATTTTGATACATTTTCAATATACTGAAAGCTAAGTCTAATTGTGGAGAACTATAAAAATAATTTTATTACCGTATCAAAAAAACAGCTGCAGACTACTGGAGTTTCAAGGAGAGAGCAAAAGGGAATCATGTTATTAGAATTTCCAAAGTGTTTAAAGTTATGAGGCTTTAGGTTGCAGTCATACAGAAAAGATACCGTATCATGGACTATACCACCGCTTCATTTGTTAACATTATATTAGTTATAATAGCAATACTATGGAAAATTTGCCAAAGATATATTAGAGCAATTGACAACCAATTTATCGGCACACAAACTACAATAGGCGTTCCTACAGCATGTCCTTGGTTATAACGGCTATAATGAACGAATCCCACTGCAGCACTATCTGATTAACTATAAGAATAATCAGCGCGTGTCCCACTTAATGAAGCATTTTTAGGATTTCAGGGATTTTCCCTGATGGGTCTAATGCATTTCTTGCATTTATATCCAAAAAGATCAGCCCCTTTTCTAGTCAGTTCGTGGAAATTAAATTGTGCTCTGTGAAGGCAAAACCTCGAATTTGACAAATTTGAAGTCAACGAATTTGAAGAGATTTCTATGCCGATAATTCCAAAGCGTTAAAAATTAATGACTTTTCTATGACGTATATAGCACATTCCACTTTAACAAAAACAAACAAGAAAGCGCGAATGTGTTTTCTTCAACGCTTGTTTCTTATGTATTAATACTTATTAAGGTGCGTGCGCGCGTGCATGTGTAGGTGTGTGTGGGTGTGTTGGCGTGTATTATATATATTATATTATATATATATATAATCAAAATAAGCAGCAAGGATATCCAGAGGTAATGCAGTACGATCATTTCATGCAACTTCATTTAATTGAACAATGCAATCATTACCTCAATTTAAAATGTAGAGCAATCTTCAGCTGCACAAAGACATAGAATTTAATTTGTGCAGCTGAAGATTGCTCTACATTTTAAATTGATGTAATGATTGCATTGTTCAATTAAATGGAGTTGCATGAAACGATCGTACTGCATTACCTCTGGATATCCTTGTTGCTAATTTTTGATTTTAATCCCCTACTTTGAAATTGTATGGTTAATACCGTACTAAATTCTGGTGCCTCAACTTAAGTACCATATTCATCTGAATATAAATTTTCGCTGAACTCATCTACCATACCAAATTATATATATATATATATATATATATATATATATATATATGTAAAACAATTGATAGGATCTTTTTCTGTTTGGTGGCCAATTTTCAATCTCTTCATTTTCTGTTCGAATTGATTTCATATTCGGCGCATATATGCTAATCAATGCCATGAAAAACGTTTTCGCCATAAATCAACAAATAAAGAGTTAATAGCTTTTGAAGTTTGCAAATTTGGAGGAATTTTAACCAGTTGTAAGCCACAGAATTCATGCCTGTTTCTATAGTAACAAGCCAAGCATGAGAACTCTTTTGTCTGTGAGAAAGCACGTGTTGACAAACATATTCTACTCATTGAGATGGTGGTGAGATATGCTAAAAATAGCAGCTAAATATGCCTTAAATCACGACCCCTAATTTTTTGTTTTGGTTTTTGCATAATTGTATGAATTCCCGTGTGTAGAATACGCAAAGATTTTCTGAAAATACCAAAGAAAAAAAAGTTATGAGGGAATATATGACAAGCGTAAGTCAGAATTCCGCCAGTAATTCATTTGTTTACAGTTGACAACACATGCTATCACGCACAAAATGACAGCTTCCAAATCCTGTTTTCTGAATGGGTGAAAATTATCAACCTTCAAACCTCTATAACTTTAAAAGAAATTGCTTTCTGGAAACAGTGAATTGTCCATCTATTGTGGCGTACTGCGTGTTTAATTTGAATCGACTGTTTGTGTTGAGATTCTTATGGATGTATTGGGTTGTCCGAAAAGTTCGTGCCGATTTATAGTAGCTTACCTTTCGACTTATTTTAGAACATGGTTGAGTCCATAAAATAGGATTTGACTACACCTCCATTTAGAGTGCAGTTTAAGCTATCTTTTCGTGGAAGAAGGTTTATGTTCCTATAACATGTGTTAATTCTGTAACCCTTTAAAATGGAAGATAAGAAAGTTCCTTTTCGGCTCTTGATGCTTTGGGAACCAGACAAAAATTGCTGCAGCTCGGCTGGGATGTGTTACTTCACCCTCCATATTCACCAGATATTGCTCCTTCGGATTTCCACTTAATCAGGTATCTGCAGAATAGTCTTAATGGTAAAGATTTCAATTGCTTGGATGACGTAAAAAGATACCTTGATGAATTCTTTGCCATGAAACCACCTGAATTCTGGGAAGAGGGTATTCTCAAGTTAAAGGAAAGATGGTGACGCATTGTGCAAGAAAATGGTTGATATTTGGTTGATTAAAAATGTAATGGCAAGTATTCATTAACCTTTTTCTTTCGTTTAAAAATCGGCACGAACTTTCCGGGCAACCCAATACATTATTTCGCGTGTGCACTCACACTCATACTCTCTCTTTTTTGTCATACATAAACGCACCTAAATATTTATCATAAAAAAACACATTCACTCCGATGATATAAACAAAAATCTTTAATCAGTTTAACACATAATATCAACAAGCCGTATCAAGCCCTCCACCTTTTGAAGAATCCTTCATTCTTGACCAGAACAAACTTCGAAACATTAGCAAAAGCCACTCAACCATGAAATGCCATTCGCGCTATCAGATACTCCTAAACTCCTCCAAAAATAAAGGAGTCGCTAATTGGTTTCATACTTAAATTCACACATAAAAACAACAAAAAAGCCATTAAAATTCTTTAACTTTGACCAAAAAAAAACTTTCACTTACAAAACCATACCATCATCAATATTTACAAACAATGTTACATTCCAAAACAAACTTGACAACAAAAAATAAAAACACAAAAAATACTGCCGTAAATATATTATTGG
Organism: Octopus sinensis; assembly: GCF_006345805.1. Lineage (NCBI taxonomy): Eukaryota > Metazoa > Mollusca > Cephalopoda > Octopoda > Octopodidae > Octopus > Octopus sinensis. The sequence goes on along the minus strand of NC_043006.1, from coordinate 53,352,295 downwards.
GTAAATTGAGTAAATATATAATGCAATAAAAATAAGCAAATAAAACAAATCAAAATACATCAACAAATGCAAAGAAAATAAATACCAAGCCTGAAAAGAAAATAACAAATGACGCGGCAGAAAAATAACAGTCAATCAGTAGACGCAAAAAGTAAACCAATGAACAGACACAAACAATAGACCCCCCCCACCGCCAACGAATATAAAGATACTACCAAAAGGAGTTATAACACTTCTCTCTTGAAGATCGCGATGTATTGAAACTTAGATCGCTAGGTAAACATCCATTTTCAATAAACAATATACTGAACAGCATTGACACGCTTCACTGTTTGATACTCTCTCTTACTCTGTAAACACACACACACACACACACACACACACATATATATATATCCCCTAACATATGTGTGTATGTATACATACATATAATAATAATAATAATAATAATAATAATAATAATAATAATAATAATAATAATAATAATAAGCCAATAAACCGGATATTGTTGTGAAAGATCAAAACAATAAAGTTTGCTTATTGATCGACATGAGCATCCCCTGTGATCATAATATCTCGGCGAAAGAATTTGACAAGCTCAGAAAATATAAAGACCTACTCATTGAAATTGAGAAAATGTGGCATCTCAAGGCGGTTACAATACCAGTGATCGTAGGAGCACTAGGAATGACCAAGAAGGGAACCGAAAATTATATGAGAATGATCCCTGGCTTACCATCCCTGCAAGAAGTGCAAAAGATTGTCTTAACTTGTACATCACACGTATTGAGAAGAGCATTGTCGATGTGAGAACTACTACTACCCATGTATTTTAATTTAACTTTATTTCTTTAAAAAAAAAAGAACGAACTAGTGAGTTTAGTTTAATGGCCTACCAATGTATACAATGAGTTTCTTTGCCCTATGAGTCGGGAAGACACTCGGCAAGAAATGGAAGCAAATTTGAAAGAAGAAGAAAAACCCATAATAATAATAATAATAATAATAATAAACTGTAACAACAAAAGAATGAGACCTCGACATTAGAAAAATAGAGGAATATTCATATATGTTATAATTTAGAACAAACAGACATATATACATGTCTCTTTTTGTCGGTGATTGTTGCCACCACTTCTTGGCAACTGAGGTTCGTTTGTTTACATCCCTGTAACATAGTGTTTCGCTAAAGGAAACCGATGGAACAGATACCAGGCTTAAAATAAACGTACTGGGTTCAATTCGTTCGACTAAAATTCTTCCAGACAGTGCTCCAGTATGTAGTATGACTGAAGCAAATATAAGATGAAAGTTATATCCGTACTTTTTCCAGTGTGTTAACGATTCTGCCAGCTCGCTGCCTTAATAATAATAATAATTCTTTCTACTAAAGGCACAAGACCTGAAATTTGCACGGAGGGGATACTCGATTACATCAACCCCAGCGCGTTACGGATACTTATTTCATTGATCCCGAAAATATGAAAGGCAAAGTCGACCTCGGTGGAATTTGAAGTCAGAACGTAGCGACGGGCGAAATACCTATTTCTTTACTACATAGAGAGGGGACAAACAAGGACAGACAAACGGATTAAGTCGATTATATCGACCCCAGTGCGTAACTGGTACTTATTTAATCGACCTCGAAAGGATGGAAGGCAAAGTCGACCTCGGTGGAATTTGAACTCAGAACGTAACAGCAGACGAAATACCTATTTCTTTACTACCCACAAGGTGCTAAACACAGAGGTGACAAACAAGGACAGACGGATTAAGTCGATTATATCGACCCCAGTGCGTAACTGGTACTTATTTAATCGACCTCGAAAGGATGAAAGGCAAAGTCGACCTCGGCGGAATTTGAACTCAGAACGTAACGGCAGACGAAATACCACCAAACATTTTGTCTGGCGTGCTAACGATTCTGCCAGCTCACCGCCTTAATTATTATAATGATAATAATAATAATAATAATCCTTTCTACTGGAAGCACAGGGCCTGAAATTTTGGCGAAGGAGACAAGTATTTTATATCGACCCCAGTGTTTCACTGGTACTTAATTTATCGACCCCAAAAAGATGAAAAGCCAAGTCGACCTCAGCGGAATTTGAACTCACAACGTAGCGACGGGAGAAATACCGCTAAGAATTTCGTTCAACGCGCTAACGATTCTATCAGCTCGCCACCTTCAATAATAATCATTTCTACTATAGGTACAAGGCCTGAAATTTAGGGCGAGGGGATAGGTCGATTACATTGACCCCAGTGCGTAACTAGGGCTTAATTTATCGACCCCGAAAAGCAAAGTCGACCTCGGCGGAATTTGAACTCAGAACGTAAAAACAGACGAAATACTGCTAACTAGTTCGCCCGGCTTGCTGACGATTCTGCCAGCTCAATGATGATGATGATGATGATGATGATAATAATAATAATATAATAATAATAATATAATAATAATAATAGTGGCTCTCATGGCTTCTGAGGCAGTGGCTCTCATGGCTTCTGAGGCAGTGGCTCTCATGGCTTCTGAGGCAGTGGCTCTCATGGCTTCTGAGACAGTGGCTCTCATGGCTTCTGATCTTAACTGATTGGAAGTGTTATCATGTACATTGTTTTGTCTTGGTATAAAAGATGGGCTACAGCAAATATTCTGCTCAATACCACAGATTTGCTCGTCAGTTGTTTGACCATAACCACTTGAACGTGTCCCTTAGTGGCTGACGATATGTGCATCTCTGATCACGAGCAGAAGTAGTGGGGGAGCATCATAGCCATGTGTTGAGAGGGATTCTTTGGGGTTTGAATAATTCACCTCTGGAAACATGGGTGGTTCTTTCAACATCCTTAAACAACCCTTATTCAGGGACCTTTTGAGCGGGATGGGCTACTCAACCTGAAGAAAATTCTAACTGGGCCCCACCTGCAAGGTCATGTGCTGTTTATCTTGATATGAGATCACCATGTCGCGCACATATGGTTGTTATGCATGTGCCTGGTGTACCCTTATCAGACGGGTAGTCATGATGGGTATTTTGGGCTTCGTATATTTTACCCCAGTGTCACTTTGATGGCATGCACTGCTCTCTCACTCAATAATAATAATAATAATAATAATAATAATAATAATAATAATAATAATAATAATAAAAGAAATGGAGAAACTTTCAAAATACAAAGACCTGGAAATAGAGGTAACCAGAATGTGGAATCTAAAAACAGAAACAATTCCCATCATAGTAGGTGCATTAGGCATGATAAAAAAATATTCAGACAAATACATAACAAAAACACCAGGACTTACAAACACATAGAACATACAGAAAAGTGCACTACTAGGCACTGCACACATCCTACGCAGAACACTTTCCATACACTAACCATCAGAGCATCACAACAAATCACAGCACATACCTAAGGCACACAGAGCTGCGCTCGGTAGTGAAGTGAAAGCGCGCTATAAAAATAAAACTACTGAATAATATAATAATAATAATAATAATAATAATAATAATAATAATAATAATAATAATAATAAAATAAGAGAAGAAGAAGAAGAAGAAGAAGAAGAAGAAGAAGAAGAAGAAAAAGAAGAAATACAGATATGGGAAAAAGTATAAATGGCGGAAAACATATAGCAGAAAAAAGTGGTTGAAGTTCTGGTTGAAAAAAAAAATAATACAAAATGTTAGATGATAGATTTCTAAGATTCTGAACAGATGGCATGCCGGGAAGTGGAGAGGTAAGAGAAAAAGGGAACGATGAAGAAATGGGGTCTGTGAACTATTTATAATTTTGTACAGCAAAATGATAGTTTGTTGGTGATCTGAGCGGTATGTAAATACAGAGAAAGAGAAAGAGGGAAGGGCGTAAGACTAGATCGTCAAAACTGTACCAAAAACTGGGAAGAACGGAGAGAAAATGTGCAAGAGACTACGGTGTAAATATTTCAGTTTGATACACGAGCGCATTTATGCAAGTCTTGGCCTTATACTTGTATTCAGACGGCGGTTTGAACTTATCATCCATAGACATATGATTATTCTCATTATTTCTGTCATGTTAGCAACATTAGTCAAACAACTAACTTCTACGTCATAACAATTAGAAAATATATAATCGTTGTTATTTTTTTCCAAGCCAACCCTGATGTAATGGACTTACGACCAAAGGCCTTCCAGTGATGACCATCCTGTACATTTAGGATTTCGTTGACCAACAAAAATTTCTTTCGATTTGAAGGGCATAAGGCTGATATTTCTATAAGATCGAGTATTTGTGTTGTGCTCTTCGTGTTATTTTTTTCGTGTTACAATTTCGTGCTAAGAAAACAGAGTTGCTTTTGTAACTCTGTTATCACAACATGAATTGTATCTCAAAGTCAAGAGAGAAAACAAAACTACTATAATATGGAAAATCGCTGTGAAAGCAGAACCATACGAGATGTTACAACAAATGCAATCTCTCGTGGGAAGAGGGGGGAAACGCGTAAGCATGGACAACGGCTCGTCGTCTGCAAAACCCTATTCCAAAACTGCGTCTTTAGAGAAACATTTCAATGGCAGATACTGAGGCATCCTATAACAGATGATAAAGGAAATGTAGGTATGTGTGTGTGTGTGTGTGTGTGTATGTGTGTGTGTGTGGTGGGGGTATGTATGTGGGCGCGCACGCGTATCTGTATTCAAGTGTATGTGTTTGTGATTGTGTGCACATAGCAAATGTACAAAGACACTAACAGTTGATGTGACGCTTCGAGCGTTGTTTTCTTCGGGGTAGGATGTTGAGTGGAAGAAAGCTGGAAAGACAATATACTTTTCAGCGTATTGTATATATATATATATATATATAATATATGTGTGTGTGTGTATTTGTGCCCCAGCATGGCCGCAGTCAAATGACTGAAACAAGTAAAAGAATAAAAGAATATATACACATATATACATATATGTAATACATATATATGTATATATATATGCATATATGGTTATAGGACGTCATAAAACGTAAACAACTTGAAATACGAAAACATGGAATACAAACTTTTTCTGCGAACAACAAAAGTTCGTATTCCATGTTTTCGTATTTCCTGTTGTTTACGTTTTATGACGTCCTGTACTCATATATACATATGTATATACATATATATGCATGTATTTATATATATGCATGTATATGTCTGTATATATGCATATATATGTATGTACATATAAGTCTGTATATATGCATATATATATATATATATGTATATATATATATATATTGAACGCGACGCATCCATTCCAAGTAAGTTTATCTATCATCTATCTATCTATCTATCTATCTATCTATCTATCTATCTATCTATCTATCTATCTATCTATCTATCTATCTATCTATCTATATGTAAGTATGTTTGTGTGTATGTATGTATTATACACAAAGTATATTTGTATGTCCTTAATTTTATAATTGTTTCAGTCATTGCACTGCAGTCAAGCTTGAGCAATGCATTGAAGGATGATAGTCGAACCGGTACTTATTATATCGGTCTCTTACGGAAAATCGTTGTTATGGGGGCCTAAGACACCAAGAGACACACATACATACGTGCGCGCGCGCGCGCACACACACACACACACACACACACACACACACACACACACACACACACACACAGATTGCGGTGAATAAATTGTTGTAGCTACGCCTGTGTTCATAGATTCTGTTGATCTAATCAAATTTCGCTTTTTTCTCATCTAAAATATACAATACGCTGTCTGTCATTAATATATATTAATGCACTATACATATTGACACCCATTACTTTATTAATTATTCTACTTCCTGTACTTCACAATATTCCTCTATTATTATTTATATTGGTCTTACTGAGAAGTATCATGCATTCAACTTTAGCTTATTAAAAAAAACAAAAAAAAACAATAATCTGTAACAAAAAAAGAAACAAAAAACAGAAAAGATTTGAAATTACAAATTGAAATTTAAGAAGGCCGAGGCATAATAAAGTTCTTCGCTTACGAACCACATGGTTCCGGGTTCAGTCCCACTGCGTGGCACTTTGGGCAAGTGTCTTCTACTATAGCTTCGCGCCGACCAAAGCCTTGTGAGTGGATTTGGTAGACGGAAACTGAAAGAAGCCCGTCATATATGTGTATATATATATGTGAGTGTGTCTGTTTGTGTGTCTGTGTTTGTCCCCCAAACATCGCTTGACAACCGATGGTGGTGTGTTTATGTCCCCGTAACTTAGCGGTTTGGCAAAAGAGACCGATAGAATATGTACTAGGCTTACAACGAATAAATCCTGGGGTCGATTTGCTCGACTAAAGGCGGTGCTCCAGCATGGCCACAGTCACATGACTGAAACAAGTAAAAGAGTAAAGGAGAAAGTGAATAATAATGCTTATTATTTATATATGTTCGTAATTTTGCGTGGACTATGTCAAATATGTTGTAAGTGCGCAGCTTCTGTATAATCTAAACCTGCTGAACTTTGATAACCTTCAGAAAATGTATGTAATCTGTAAGAACATGTACTCATGTGCAAATATGCATATATTTTGGAAGTTTTGAATACGTGACCATATACAATGTTCGTGAAGTTAGGCAGAGCATTTAGCGTAGAAAATAACATAATGCAGAAAGGTGAACCATTGACTTCAGCATATTGTATATATTAAAAGTAATCAAACCGGTATAATATTTGGTGAGTGGTAAATGTATTCTAATTATTTTCCTGTTATTTTGGCATTTTTATTTAAATCATAATACTCTCATTAGCAACTTTCATGATGTACATATTTTCAAGAATGGCTCTGCTATTATTAACGGCTCGGGTACTCTAGTAAATAAATAACAAGTTCGTTCATGTGTGTGTGTGTGTGTGTGTGTACTTAGAACGTTGAATAGTGAAGCATATTAACTATAAATGATAGCGTGTAAATCTTAGGCTTAAAAACCCCTTTGAATATATATATATATACGTGTACATGTATGAGTGTGTGTGAGTGTATGTATATATGTGTGTGAGCATATATATATATATATGCATGTAAGTATACACACACACACACACACACACACACACACATATATATTATATATATATATTATATATATATATATATATATATATGCATTATATATATTTATAATGTAAGATGTACTCTTTTTAATGAACGAACAATTCAAGCCTTGCCAGAAGAAGAGTACATCCGAAATATTTTTTGATTAATTATATACTCCAGGTTGTCAGTGCAGGAACTTTTCTACTCTAGGCACAAGGCCCGAAATTTTGGGAGAGGCGGCCAGTCGATTAGATCTACCCCAGTGTGCAACTGGTACTTAATCTATCGACCCCAAAAGGATGAAAGGCAAAGTCCTCGGCGGAATTAGTTGTCAGTGTAGGAACTGTTATGTAAATGACACTGGTCATCTTAGTTTAGTCTTTGCATACACTATAAATATACAATAACTAGCTATAATGTAGTAATAGTGTACTGGTCTCTCCATGGGCAAAAGCCAAGCGTTATTTCTTGAAGTTCTAAGAAGGATAGACATTGGCCTGATCGAGCCCACTGTTTCTGTCCAGCAGAGAGATAAGCCCTATACTATAATCATTTTCTAAGTAAGAGACAGAATGCGAAGGCTATTTGTATACAAGTTGTATTTAATTTTGTTATCAACACTGTTACTAAATACAATGCAGATATAGAAATAATAAGCGTTTCCTGTCATATTGCTGAAGATTAGGTCTTTAGTTTCGCTTGCTATATAATTCCTGGCAATAAGATTAAACTTCTCAGTATCTTCCCCGTGACACAAGGCCTCCTACAGAAATTTTATAAAGGGGAACAATATTGCTTTCGTGTTCAGGGTGTTAGTCTCAAATAGCAAGACGGGTGTAGCCATCTTCTTTAGGGAAGGGCTCATCAGAAGTTCAGCGGTCTAACCTTAGTTCTCTGAACACTGTATCGATGTACTGGCTGACTCACTCCTCTTGTAGGCCCTGAGTTAACTTGTCTACTGAAAAAATACAAAAGAGGATAAAGAAAACCAAAGCATCACTTCTATTTAGTAAACCAGTGAAGAATTTATTGTTCATATTAGGTCTCAACTAACACTGACCCCATTTATAACCACTTTTTCGGAGGTCACCGTTGCCAATGAATTATTTTAACAGCCGGAGTGATATGGGAATAAACAGTCTTGCAAACATTAAACCATACGGTTGTTGACATAACTAGATGTTAGCCTAACAAAACTGTCCAACGGAGATTCGTTTCGAAATATTTGTACGGCCTTGTTATTCCATATCTCCTGTAGGACTGGTTCATGTTATTTGAAGTCTGGCTCGGCAAGTTGATGTGTGTGACATGAATTCATGTTATTTCTTCACTCGAGCATATTATGTATATATGTATATATATATATATATATATATATATATATATATATAATATATATATATATATATATATATATATATATATCTATATATATATCTTATATATATCTTATATATATATATATATATATATATATCTTATATAAAATCCGTTATGTGTGTGTGTGTGTGTGTGTGTATCTTCTCGGATCTCGGGCATCTTCCATCCGATTGCTCTCAAATTTGATATGTAGGTACCGACGGTATCAGGGCGAGTATAAGTCTTGAAAAAATTACAAAAATCGATTACAGGTGAGAATGCGATCAATAAAGCCGTTTTTGTCTTGATTTTCTTCCGTCAACCTGTACATAACTGCACCTTCCATTTTTTGTTGTTTTTGTACTGCTTAAAGGCACGTTTCTTTCCTGCCAAGCTTACTGTTTAAACCATGTTTGTGTTTAACCAGCCTTATCATTACTGGTACTTTTAAACTCTTCGGTTGCATATCTGTGTGAATAAAATCGTTTTTCTTTGGTATAGAAAAAAGTCTATCTTTATTTCTTCTTTTGCTGGTGTCTCAAATTTAGGTTAAATCAGTGTTTATGCACACACACACACAACACACACACACACACACACACACACACACACACACACATACACACGCACACGCACGCATGCACACACACATTTATATTCAAGATTGAGTTTGCGGTTGTGGCCTCTCGGTGTTTTCCGTTCCCAGCTTTAGTATCGGGTGACAGGCATTGTTAATTTTGAAGCTTGCTTTTATACAACACCCACTGATTGTCCTCTGGTCAGTTGAAACCAATCAGGTGATACTGAAAGTGCAACGCTTCGAGTTATTGAACACAGAAAACAACGTTAGTGGAAAAGTGACAGTTACAGGTAAAAGATCAGCTGATTCTTTTTTGTGGGAAAAAGGAAATGGAAAAAGGAGAACTTGGTGAGAATTATATAAATAATCTAAAGATTTGTTGCAAATTCGGTGGAGTTGCCGCGATACAGAGTAAAATTATTGCTTTATTCCTTCATTCGCCTTAATTCTGTTGACAAGGATAGGCGTGAATATGCACAGTCTTACCGAATTCAACTCTAAGATGCAGTTTGGTCGACCTGAGGCTATAGTGAAAGCCACTTGGGTCGAATCCGGAACCACATTGTTACGAAGCTAACGTTTTAACCACAAGAAATTAGTACAAGATTGAGACTTATTTTATCAAAATAAATAAAGGTTTCTAATTTAGGCATGGGACCAGCAATATTTGGGAGGAGGGAGTAGGGCGACACTATCAACTTCTATACTTATCGGTTATGTAATTTTGTTGACTCCAAAGGGATGAAAAACAAATCTTTGGGATTTGAGCTCAGAATGTAAAAAAACCGCAACGTATAACGCAAAGTATTTTTTTCAGAAGCTCTAACGATTCTGCTAGCCAGGATCGGGTGAGGAATTATTCGATTAAATTTACCCAGTACTTAACTGGAATTTTATTTCGTCCCGGGTTTGGGGTGAAAAACGGGATTTTAACTCCGATTGTATCGAGTCGGAACAAACACTGCAAAGCAATAATAATTTCTAAATACTTGCATGGCACACTGTTCGATGCTCTACTATTACTGTAGCCTACTTTAATCTACATTAAATATAATAATTTTTGATTTAGATACATGGCCAGCTCTATTTTATCGACTCCTGGAGGGCAAAAGGTAGAATTAATCTCAACGAGATTTGAATTAGAGGATGTAAAGCGTTGTAACTAAATACCTCTAAGGTATTTTTTGTCCGTTACTTTAACGTTTCTGCCATTCCATGCCCCGTCACCGAAGGACTTAACCAGAAATATGGCAAGAAAATTCAAACAGCGTATCTTCGTATTCACTTCTAGCATATTTCCGGCAAGTCCTGATGGCTGACAACTCTCACATTTTTTATTTATATTTCGACAAAAATAACTCTGTCTTTACCATATCATTTTACAGCATATCAATGTTAAGAGAAAGCACTTATTGAATACGTGATTGTTTTGTTTTTATATTTTGCCATGTGTTTTTTCAGTTAAATTAAAGAAGGGTTACAATCACAACTTTCACTACTTTTCTCGCATTTTGAAAACCAAGGATGAAATTACAACCTATATCAAGGATGATGGAATTAATATTAAAACATTGATAGCAAATAACATTTTGCTTTAGCAAGGTTTATTCTTCATTAAACAATTCATGCTCTATCGTAACAAACTATTCACATTTTTATACTATTCAATCAACACAGATGTTTCATTGATTACTGGGATAAATACTCCAGTAAAATCCATTTATTCACATCTCTACATCTCCCAGTCGGCACATATACTCTGATGCAGGGTTCTCAATCAGGGTCTATATGGCCCTTCAGGGTCCTTATAAAATAGTAAATTGGGGATCCACAATAGTATTTTAAGGGTCCCTAAAAATGTTTGTTTTAGATGTATGTGCTGCAAGAAACAGCCAGGTTTCTTTCTCTAACATTTTACATTGTTTAACCTACACAAGTTAATGTGTGTAAAAAAAAAAGGAATTTTGAAAGAAGTTTCTATAAAACTAGTTTTTAAACATCGAATGTCTATACGAGGGGGTCCATCAGAATAAAATAGTAATCAAAGGGTTTCATAGATAAAAATAAGTTTGGGAAACCCTGCTCTAATGGCTTCTGGAATACATACTCCAACCTATAGTATTCATTCTCAAAATATTTTTATAGTTTGTTGCCCTTAACCGAAATTTAACCAGCAAACCAGCAACGGATCCATAACGCAGTCGGTCGACCTAATATATAAATAGCAACCAAATCTCCTTAAAATCACATCCTCTTGTCTTAAAAAATGGGTATAGCGAATAATGTGGTTCTAGTTACATTATGTCAGAATAAAATGCAATCCTAAATATATAAACATTGAAAAAAGAAAAACGAACTGGTTACAGCTGGAACAATTTTTGAGCAAAGGTCTTCTCCAACAACGCTGATTTAGGGCTAAACAGCTGTATAACCCAAAGTGTCACGTAGACACAATAAATTGAACTGACCAATAAATACTCATAATTATTCTGCTAATATATATATATATATATATATATATTATATATATATATATATATATATACATATATATTTATATCACTGTCTTCTTATTTTCATTAGATGGCCAATATCTGCATGGGGCGGAAGAGGAAATAGTATTGAATCTGATATACCACTTAATTTTTATCGAGACTATAATGATAAGGAGCACTGTGGGACCTCACTCAGATTTAAACTGAGAACATAGAGGGTGTTAAATTAAATAGTCAACTAACCATCCACACAATTTGTTCATATTAATAAGATTTTTTTATCTAATTTTAACCTGATACGTCGGTGAAATTCTTTCTTAGACCATAAGCCATAGTTAGAAGAAAAGTTTTCCCCCTCTAAATGTTATTGATTATAACCAATCTCCCTATGATGAGTTACTCTAGATTTGAACACAGAAACACGAATCTCTGTATCTCTCTAATAACCTTGTAGTTATATTTTCAGTGAAGGTTAAATGTGATATTGAACATTCATTTCTTTTCAAGGAACATGACAACCATATATCTATTACGTCACTAAAACCGTGTTACAAAGGCTAGGCAAAATGAGAAATTAAATTCGCTCTTATTACCCGCAGATCTTAGGCAAAGAACAAGAGGGTATTAGCCTAAAATACTACCCACTTATCGGGGACGGATTAACTGCAACTCAACAGGGTTAACTATTACTTTAGATATCTGTTTTACAAACATCTAAAATAACACCATCTAATTCGTTGTTAAATCTTTACTCACACACAGACATATATCCCATCTCTTTCTCTTCTACCTTTGAGTCAAAGGTTCTTGTTCAATTCAACTGGTGTACAACTAGAATCTTGGTTCTTTGAGCTCATCCTTTCTCCTCTTATCATCTATGTGTCACTGCAGACTAAATATTTATGAAATCAGTTTCCCCATAAGTGCATCACTACCTCTCGGAACAAACTCCTTCCCAACATTTCCTCTTCATAACTCAACCAACAGAAGTTAAAAAAGTTAACTATTTAGCACCGTTAGTATCGCTGGCACTATTAGTGCTGTTAGTATTTTATAGTATAATTAGTTTTGTTAGTGTTATTAGTATTATTAATAAGGCTGTGATCTTGCAGAATCGTAAGCATGCAGAACAAACTGCTGAGCAGAATTTCTTCCGGCTTTACGTTCTGAGTTCAATTGTCATTAAGGTCACCTTTACCTTTCCTCCTTTCGGTATCAATAAAATAAGGACCAATCGAGCCGTAGGGCCCAATGAATTTGACTTACTTTTCTCCTCAAAATTGCTGGCCTAGCACCAAGAATTAAAAGGAATTATTAGTATTGACCGTAACGATAATTTTGGTAGCAATTTATCGCTTTTCCAAGGAAGGATACTCTGTTCTTCTCTAGGTAACAGTAAACTAATGCTGTTTTGTAATTTTTTTTTGTGGGAAAGCACAAGACTATTACTAGTTTCTTTTCTTCTTTTTATTAAAGAAATTTCTAACTTTAAACAAAACAAAAAGTGATTTTAAATTTCCCATGCAAAGTACACTTTTTTTTTTTGTTTGGCATTCTATACAAAGTAATTTTTTGTTTGATCGTCAGTGCACCACGAAATCAAACGGAATTAGAACCACTGAACGGAGAATTTGCAAAGGCTACAGGCACCGCTCCCTCTCCTTAAGTTAAACGTAAAATGAAATAATAATAAAAAAAGAAAACTAGAAAAATAAGCAAAAATAAATAAACGAATAATTAAACGTATGTTTTGCTATGTATGAGTCAAACAGATTTAGCTGTTTCGTACATATTTAGACAAGTTTTTATCAGATAAGTGATCGCTGCACTAAGTCACCTCTGGGCTACACATGATATGCCCTGAGAGTTATTAATATCTGATTAACTTTGGGCGATAGATTAAAATCAATTTGACATTTGAACGGTGAGAGAAAAAAAAAAGCGATATCATACAAAAATAACTGACGAAAATATAGGTGTGGTTTAATTTAAGAAGTACATATCTAGCCACATGCACACACACACACATACAAACGTATGTAGTATGTATGTATGTATGTATGTATGTATATATACATATGTATATATCATATATATATATATAATATATATATATATATATATATATATATTATATATATATATATGTGTGTGTGTGTGTGTGTGTGTGTGTGTATGTATATATACATATGTATAATACATATATATACATATACATATATATGCACACACACACATACATGCACACACAATTTATGCAAGCGTAACACAGATGTATAGTCATGTACGTTATAATATGTGTGTGTTTGTTTGTGTGTGAGTGTGTGTGAGTGTGTGTATGTGTGTGTGTGTGTGCACGCATGCGTGTGTGATGCGTGCATGATTGAGTGCGTATTTATCTTAATGTGCATGTACTTGTCGCCTGAAAGATCATACAGATTGAGAAACTTATTAACGACGAAGTGAATCATTAGCCTTGAATGAATTTAGATGAGGATGGAGTGTTGCTGATAAGTTATCAATACAGAGCTGAAACTGGTCCAGAAGGATTTGAACCCAGAATGCAAAGATCCGTACTTAAATACCGCAGAAATTTCTCTTTCAATCCAATGTGTCCTGATCGAGTCCATCAATGATCAAAGGCTTTCCAATCGTGACCGTTGCATCTTTTTGTATTGCTTGAGCTATAGAGCTTCCTAATTTTTTTAGACTGTAGAATGTGATTTAAAAGGAATTTGGCTGCTATTTGTAGCAAGTTGAGTGACCCTGCCTTACACATGAGCTCTTGTTTTTTTTTTATATTGGCAGGAGTGTGGATACAACATCAACAAATTATCAATTTTATTCTTGTTATTACTGTTGTTATTTAACCCTAGGTCAGTCCTGATAGAATATAATTATGCTCAAAGACGTTCCAGTTGGCAGCATCCAGTTTTTAATTTCAGTAATACTATATTTTAGTCGATATGTCTTTCCTTGTGTTTGTTTTTGCTTTTGCTACTGTTTCTCTTCATATTGGTGGGTCGTAAACTACTTTGAGAGTTATACAGGTCCAAAGTTATACTCTTCACAATATATTTTTACAGGCTCATCAAAGAGTATGAAACAAGCCACTGTGTAAAGATTTCTATCGACACCAGGCTTCCATTTCTTTTTACTTCCAAATCATGGGTATTGGTGCTTCTGAATAACGAATGAGCAATGGCTTCGTATTGAAGTCTGTTGAAGAATTACTATTACCTAAGTGTCAAACGGTCTTCTCCGGCCTTGAATCCAGAAAACTTTATTTTCTTCTGGAGAAATGAGTGTGCTGGATGGCATTTTTTCCACAAAGTGCTTGTTTCATTTGCATATGGTCAGGGTAGTTGTCACTCTCGGTGATATTCTTAAGAACCGGAAAAAATCCTTGGATTTTTAGATGTCTATACTTGAAGCTTCTTATATATGTAGGTAACATGCATACATAATTACATGCATACATATATCTTTGCGAGATCATGGTTCTACGCCTGAAATGTCTTGTTTCGGTCTTGACAGAGAGCAGCAACACCAAAGATTATAGAAACCCACATGTTTCTGTCACAATCCCGGCGTCTATGACTACATTTGATAGCATTGTCTGTCAGTGTTGTCCTGGTGCTGTTTTCCGTTAATTTTGTTTTTCATCTGTAAGCCATGGTGAATCCTCTCATGTCCTAAAACCTCGACCATATTCAAGTCTCTAGCGGGAGGATATCGCTAGCAATGTCCACCTATCTTTCACTGCTTATATACAGATACTTCACGTCTCTCTTGCAGGCGTCCTTGGAATGAAGACTGGGTCGTCATTCTGTTCTCTTACCAGAGGTGAATTCATTTTTCGAGAGACGTTTCGGAATCCTCCCATCAGACATTATGTGTACTGTGTACGTCAGTGGAGGTCCAGTTGATGCAGTTGAATGGAGATGTTTTATTCTAGGCGTACCAAAACATCATTGTTGGTCACACAGCCAGTCCACCTGATGACTAGGATCCACCTCAAGCTGCGTGGGTGGAAGGCGTTGAAATGCTCCTCTTGAATGAAGAGTATGCTCCAGTCCCCACTGCTGTTAAGTAGTGTGCTGAGGACGATAGCCCAGTTGATTGCATTCTTGGTGTGCACCGCTAGCTTATTGCAATATTGTCACCGTGTGGCAAGAAGTAATTGCAACAACTTCTTTATCGACCATAGTTGGGAAGATCTGCTGAAAATGTTTGAAAGATTACACCCTGACTCTTAGTCTGGCATCAGGTTAAATCGTTCTATGATTGACATAGTTTTCTCCCTTCGGCAATTACAAGAAAAATGTAGAGAGGGCGCAGGAGTGGCTGTGTGGTAAGTAGCTTACTAACCAACCATATGGTTCCGGGTTCAGTCCCACTGCGTGGCATCTTGGGCAAGTGTCTTCTGCTATAGCCCCGGGCCGACCAATGCCTTGTGAGTGGATTTGGTAGACGGAAACTGAAAGAAGCCTGTCGTATATATGTATATATATATGTGTTTCTGTGTCTGTGTTTGTCTCCCTAGCATTGCTTGACAACCGGTGCTGGTGTGTTTACGTCCCCGTCACTTAGCGGTTCGGCAAAAGAGACCGATAGAATAAGTACTGGGCTTACAAAGAATAAGCCCCGGGGTCGATTTGCTCGACTTAAGGCGGTGCTCCAGCATGGCCGCAGTCAAATGACTGAAACAAGTAAAAGAGTAAAGAGTAAAGAGTAAGAGAGCAAGAGCAACCGTACTACAACTCTTTCGTTGATCTCACGAAAGCTTTCAACCGCCTGCGAACCGACGGCTTGTTTAAAATCCTTGCCAAGGTTAGGTGTCCAACGAAGTTAATCAGAGTCATTCAGTGATTCCATAGAAACACACACATAAACACACACACCACACACACACACAAACACACACACCACACTCACATGCACATATGCACATACACATACACACAGATTGGCTGTGTGGTAAATAGCTTGCTTACCAACCATATGATTCCGAGTTCAGTTCCTCTGTGTGGCACCTTGGCCAAGCGTCTTCTACTACAGTTTCGGACCGACCAAAGCCTTGTGAGTGGATTTGGTAGTCGGAAACTGAAAGAAGCTCTTCGTATATATATATATATATGTGTGTGTGTGTGTGTGTGTGTGTGTGTGTGTGTGTGTGTTGTGTGTGTGTATGTTTGTGTGTGTATGTGTGTATGTTTGTGTGTCTGTGCTTGTACCCCTCGCTACCGCTTTACAACCGATGTTGGTGTGTCTACGTCTCCGTAACTTAGCGGTTCGACAAAAGAGACCGATAGAATAATAAGTACTAGGCTTACAAACAATAAGTCCCGGGGTCGATTTCTTCGACCAAAGGCGCTGCTCCAGCATGGCCGCAGTCAAATGACTGAAACAAGTAATATAATAAAAGAATATACTCACACATACACATACACACACACATACATACAGATCTGTTTGTGTGTCTGTGTTTGTACCCCCAACATCGCTTGACAACCGATGACTGAAACAAGTAAAAGAGTAAGAGGACCAAAGGAATATTCAATGCATCCGCTAGGATTTCTTGCTTGTTCACATTTATGTCAACGAATCACTCAAGTGAACATGTTCTGCATACTGAGCGTGTTTTATGGGGTTCACCTTCGTTGATACATTAAATAACTGTCTACGTTTCTAATTACATCTCACACACCATGCAATCGGTGTAAAAATATTATAGCAGTCATTGAGTGAGAGGAATGGTTGGTATCTTGGGTAATATAAAAATGAATTACCACTAACATTAAAAGATTGTCTGCATAAACGCCTACATACACAAGCACAGATGCATACTCACAGAAATATATGTATATATGTGTGTGTGTGTATGTGTGTGTGGTGTGTATTTGTGTGTTTGTGTTCACATACACATAAGCAAAGATACACACAAACACACACTGCCCATATTGTTGTCTTTTCACAATAGTGACACATGTTTTCTTTCTTTCTAGGTTAGTTTGAGGCGGAGAGGCAGTACCAGTGACCTTGGGGAGCTATCTCGCAGAGTAGTGTGGTAGGAACTGTAGTTGGTTAGTTGACGCCAATTTATACCATCAGTCTGTTTATTACGCGTGTATATATACACTTGCACGCATATAAATACATCCAGCCATACATACATAGGTATGCAGGTTTGGTAACGCAAACAGAAATAGAACTCAAAACATGGGTGTGTATATATACGTGGGTGTGTTGTATATATATATATAATATTATATATATATATTATATATATATATTAATATTATATATATAATATATATAATATTTATATATATATAATATATATATACGTATACTATATATATATAATAATATATAATATAACATATATATATATATAATATATATAAATATAATATACATATAATATAATATATCTATTATATATGATATATATATAATATGTATAGCTACATATATATAATAATATATATATATATATATATATATATATATATATATATATATATCTTTTTCCCTATTTGTCTCCGATTACTGGTTATCCCATACTTTGGGATATCCCAGAAACAGCTGTAAGACTCTAATTATTCCAATAATAATAACGTATATGGCTTGAGATGTTGGTCTTGCGTTAGCGTTTGTTGTTCTTTTTAACAATTATATATATATATACATATATATATATATACATGATATATATATATATATATATATATATATTATATATATATATATATATATATATGTACATACATGTGTGTGTGTGCATGTACATACTCTGCATGCTACAAAGCGGTTATGTGTGAATATGTTTTCCGTAAAGGTGAGGACGAGTTATTAACCTTTCTTGGATTTGTGATGATCCCAAATCCAAGAAAGGCTAATAGACATGTATCCCTTAAATCCCAAAGATGCAACCGAAATCATCGATTATATAATTCTGTGTAAGTTTTTACACATGTCAACAACAGCTGCCTCCAAACTATTCATCATGACACTAGCTCCCATTGGGACAAGTTATTTTTGCTAAAAGAGTGTATAATGCTTTCCATGTGAAAGACTGTCTTGGGATAAAAATAGGCAATTCTCCTGGCACTGAATACGTACAATTATACATATCAACACAAAATACATTGGTGAAACATTTGCATTCAAACTTCTGCCAAGTATAAACATAACATGCCTGACAAAGTTGTTTGGAACGGGAAAGAAAAATGATGTACAATTATAGAGATTAGTTGTCCTGCAGAAGGCGCAGGAGCGGCTGTGTGGTAAGTAGCTTGCTTACCAACCACATGGTTCTGGGTTCAGTCTCACTGCATGGCGCCCTGGGCAAGTGTCTTCTACTATGGCCTTGGGCCAACCAAAGCCTTGTGAGTGGATTTGGTAGACGGAAACTGAAAGAAGCCCATCGTATATATGTATGTGTGTCTTTTTGTGTGTGTGTGTTTGTCCCCCCGACATCACTTGACAACCGATACTGGTGTGTAAAAGAGTAAAAGAGTAAAGAGTATACGTATCATACAAAATTAGCGAGATGGAGAATATTTATGGACAACTGGTTCGAATCCTGCAGCTTCTCTACCCTCATTGTAAGTTCGCATACTTACTAATAAGTATTTGCGCTTTCGACTATCTTAGTAAATGTCTAAGATTTTCAAGCTGACGCAAAGATTGGATAACATACACCTTACAAATACAGTCTGTAAGTCGAACAGTAAAAATATACAAGACCCTTCTAAAGTTCACCTTTTAACTCTTATCGCAGTCGTTATCGAAATACCTGCGACAGAGCTTTGTTTCATTGTTAGAAACCACTTCCTTAGTGATAGAAAAAACTTAAACAACTAAGAAGGGAACACACACACACACACACCACACACACACACACACACACACACATACACACACTTGAATACATACCCACACCCTTACGCAGATAAACATTATACACGTATAGACAAATGCATGCACGTAAACATGCACATACGTACAAGTATGCGTGTTGAAATATCAAGCTTTCTTTGCGCATATAAACCTGCAGCCGTGTACACATTAACGCACGCACGTTTTTCCACATATATTTTTGCCTAGATGTGTAGGGAGCTCAAATAAATAACATCTTAATTAAGAATACAGCGTAATCTTTTTCCAATTGCTTTCTGCACTGCTGTCTTCATTTGAATTGGTTGGACTCTTTCCAATCATCTTCAATAAATGCAATGGAACATTTCCTTTAATCATAAATCATCCTTAACTTTTTCCGGAGTCTTAACCTGAGAAAAAATATCCAAGACCGATTAACAACCCCTTCCTTACAAAATTCCTTCGACTTCGAGCCAAACTCTCAACTTCTCCGATGCAACTATGATACACTTTCCTTTCAAAACAGGCTGATACTACGTCTTTAGAAAACGTAATGATTACGACCTTTGAACATAGAACTTCTCGATCAGAACTGATCTGGGGCTGAACCATAAATCTTATTGCACAACATGCATACCTCGTCTTTGAAGAGGTTCTGAAATGGGAAGGAGCTGAGATGATGTTGACTTGATTGATGTGATTTGTTATTAATGGACATAAAGTTCATCAGTCATTAGTCAGTTATTGTTTGCTATAAACCATGTAAAGTTCCATTGCACGCTTAATGCGGAGTATTATAAAAATATTGTAGGCGTAGTCACTAATAGCCCGAGAGTGAACAGGCTGTACGGGTTCCAGTGTTTATCAGTAGTTACACATACACACCTACACGCATACACAAGAAGATTTTTGCGCGTTTATCTGCATATATACATATATGCATACATCCACATTTATTTGCATGTGTATGAGACTTTCTCTTTCACTCTCTCCCCCTCTCTCTCTATGTATATATATATATATATATATATATATGTACATACATACACGCACACTCACACATACAGTAACTCATTCACATATACATGTGTGTATGTGTGTGTTGCCCTAAAATAAATATATACAACCCTCTCACGCAGTGGTGTTCATATATGGAGTAAACTGGTGATACTACATGCTTCA
>NC_043006.1:53271722-53324222 GCF_006345805.1 Octopus sinensis | reverse complement strand
AGAAATTGATTGAATGCATTTTTAACTTTTGTTTTCAATGAACTATGGAAAAAGTGAAATATCTCCAGCAATTCATCTTGGAAAAATACATTAATATGCCAAATTTTAAAATTTTCTATAAACTTTAATCTTTGAAATGCTGGCAGCCAAATGGAAGAGATCCATCCTACTATTCGCCTCAAGAGAAATACGAACATCACATTAATCCGTTTATTTATTGCACTGGGAAAAAGCTAAATACATATTCATTTGAAAGAAATATGTATGGAGAAGTTTATTCGGTAGTTACACGGTGGCTACACTTCTTTGCAAGGAAAGCAGAATATGTCACAAACATGTCCAGAGTTATATCCCGTATTCATTTGAAAAATTAAATATATATATATATTAGTCATTAATTAATATCCACCCACCCCTTTTTTCACTTACTGCATATTTATTTTAAATTTAGATATTTAATGGTCCATGGATTAAATATGTTAACACCAGCTGAAACTAATATTGTTGAGTGGTGTGTGATAAACGTAGAATAGAGCTGAACTTCAAGTGAACCGAATATACGATTAAGTTCATGTTTCCGGTCAGATGTATTAAATTCATTTGAACTACAAATGTTCCCAAGAAAATAATGACTGCTATAATTTCCTATTTCCCCCACTACTACTAATAAGAAAAACTTGAACATTTTTTGTACCTATTAAAAAGAAACTGATGACAGGAATGCAGGGGCAGGAGTATAGAATAGTAAAAAAGAAGGTAAAGGGTCTGGTGTTATACATCAACATTTTTTAATGTATATATTTCCAATGAGTGTAAAAGTAATTGGTGGACAAAGCAGGTGTGAATAAAACGGATTAAAATGATAATATAATGATTAGAAATTCAAGGGAGAAGTTTTTAAATGATATTGAAATGACATGTGGTGGTCTGTGTCAGAAGACATAAAAATCAGTCTGTTGGTGAGCCGTGAAGGCAATAAATATCTAACACACACACACACACACACACACATCCTTCTGAGGAGAAATTCTTTTTGCTTTTGAAAAATGTGGTTTGTTTTGATAGTATAATTACAAATTGAATTGACGGAGAGAACTGAACTGATTCGTTTGTACATGTGAAAAAGACAGAGCCGAGCGAGTGAGTGAGGGATAGAATGGAAGAGAGAGAGGGAGAGAGAGAGAGAAAGAAAGGTACAGAGAGAGAGAGAGAGAGAGAGAGAGAGAGAGAGAGAGAGAGAGATTGTATCTGTGAACATAAATACTGGCTTCACTGAAACGACCGTTGATATTGGTGAAGTGTTTTATTGGGTGGTGCCTAAATCCTCTTCAAGAAATATTTATCAAATGACATCAAAGGATATTTATATTTTCAGACTTAAGTGATGGAAATTCATCACGAGTAAGAGGATAAAAGAAATTCAAGAAAAGAAACAACGTGGAGGAAACAGTTCTTAATGTTTCAAGAGCATCTGGTGTATGAATGAGACAATTGTAACCCAATCCCGTCAAGTCTGTGTTTTAATCTAGGTTCCCCCACCACCATTTCAGGCGAGTAAGAATTCACCCCAATCGACCTCAATTTTCTTGCTATAATAAATAGCTGTCCTTTTTGCTTCTTCTTCTTTGTAACTTTATAGGGATCTGAGAACAGTATACAGGCATCATTTGGACATCCCCGTCACACACACATGTATGTGAATATGTGTGTGTCTAAATTTCTGTGGCTGGTGCCATCTTCTTCTCTTCCAAGAGTTTCTACGTCCTATGCTTATTGGACTGATGGAGGCGGGCGTTTCGAACGCTTAGTTCTCATCGGCACTAGATACCCACAGAGAGCGCACAGAACTTTTTAATTTCAAGCAAGAGTTTTTTTCTCCAAGGTTCATTTATCTCTCAGACAAGTTGATTTCATTCATCAATTCACGAATACATACATTACATGGAAAAATGCGAGCAAGAGAAATAATATTCTTTAGATTATAAACCTGGAAAAATACAGGATACTTTTTGGTTATCTCACCCCCATTAAAAAAATGCCATTAGGTTATCTTCCCACTAAATATCGAGTTAATGTGGCGACAAGAAGATTGGATTAAAAGAGTTAGATCTTTTTGATTCAATACTTCAACACATTGTTGACGTTTGGCCTCCTCAATAGGAATGGTATGATTTGTTATAAAAATGGTATCAGATTCAATAAGATGATTAATTTTTTCAGTTTTCATGTTTATTAACTTTTCATTTTTCTTTTTTTTTTGTTTTATTGGGGGTTAAACAATTCATTTAGTTGAGGGAGATGACCAAAAGTACCGATATTTCTCGTAAAACGGGAGAGCTAACCCAATTTTTTAATGGGGGTGAGATAACCAAAAAAAACCTAGTACAGGACAAGTTGGATAAGTTCAAGCAAGTTATTACATCTGGTAAAGTACAGAAGAAGAAAATTTTTTAAATATTGCAGCTAAGGATAAAATTTCAAATAAAATATTTAGATTCAGAAAATATTAGCTTTGGTTAAAACTAAAAATTGTATAACAAGTTATTACTTGTTACTTCTGTTAAAAATAAAAAAATAACCCAATTAAGATATTTTTTGCACTTAAAAAAAATTCATTTTCTTAATTATTATTAAATAATTAGGAATTTGAAAATAGGTTCTAAAAATAGTAGTAGCACAATAAATAGAATAATACAAAAATTAGTTGTATATACAGTAAAATCTACCTATAACAACAAATTCACAGTAAAATTTGCTTGAGTTATTGCCAAGTTTTCACATTTTTAGTCTTGAATTTGCTTACTAGTCTACTTAGCATAAAACTTCAGATATAATGATACTTCTGGCTCTCATTCTTTGAGTGTTCTAGTGTGCCAATATTTTAACAAAATGGTGGTACCTTTTTTACTTAAAATGTTACTTTGTAAATTAAAATCAAATAAGTTTTAATATTCAAATTTTATCCTTAGCTGCAATATTTTAAGTAAAAATGTTCTTGTACTTTCGGGCCGTGGCCTATGGATAACTTTCAGATATCCCTGGCCTGGCAATGCTCCCCGGGGAGCGTTGCTGCTTCGGGAGAAACTCCACAGGCACGGAAGTGCTGTCAGTCGGAGCTACCCGAGATGTGCGCAGAGCGATGAAACCGTTCTGCACGCACTCGTCTAGTACCCGACAATTTCTGATGTGTGGGCTTATGTCGAGCACTTGCTGTCGCGTGTCACACAGATCTGGTCCATTGTCATCCGAGTCTATTGTTAAGATTGCTCTTCCTTTGATCGGGAAGGACAGGCAGTTTTCATCTGCCTAGTGGCCATGGCGAAAGCGGTTGTGTTGTGGGCAATACTGAAAGGGCTGAAGACGGGCTCTTTCCTCTGGCGAATTTCTAATCAACTTTTACAGGTTCCACTTGAAGAGACGGATCAGAGTGGAGAGGGAGGTGCTCCCTTCTAGCAGATTTATTGACAGGTGGATGAGAGTAGCGAGCTTGGTTCGTGTGAAGGGGCCTGCTCTGAACATGCGCTTCTGAGTGAAGTAAGAGAGATAGGAAGCACTTACATAAATGCTCAGGGAAACCGTGATTTTCTGTAGGGTTTGCGACACAAGGGAAACATCTAAATCACTGACACATTTTCCTTGTAAATATATATATATATATGATACTCCTCTTAAAAATAATGAGTGACCTTAGTGTGTCCAGTATCACATCATCTAGGGCTCCTTTCCTTTTATTGATAATAGGGTATAATTTTGACAATTATTTGGTTGCTATTTCCAGCGGCAACGTGGAAACTCCCTTGTTTAGCTGGTAGTTATGCGCGTGTAATTAGTGGGTGAAACCACTTGGGAGAGAAGGTAGTATATTAATGCAAGACCTATAGGGAAAGATAGATAGATAGAAGGAGAGAGAGGTAGACAGAGGGGGAAAGAGAAAGAAGAGAAAGAGATTGAGAGAGAGAGGGGGATGAGAGCAAGAGAGAAAGAGAGAGAGAGACGAAAACAGTAGAGAAGTGAGAATGTGGAAGATCAAACGGCGGCAGTTATTTTGTTAATTCTTTCGTATAATGAGGTACACCGTGGCGAATTTTGGCAGGTTGATAGATAGTGGTGATAGGAGGAGAGAGGACTAAGAAGTAGGTAGAAGAACGAACAAGAGAGATGGGTGGGTAGAGGCAGTGATAAAGAAGTAGTGAGAGATAAGTAAACAAACCGATAGATAGATAAGTATTAAAGTCATCACACACTAGTTTTAATATTTAGTTGCTGTGTGAACTGAAATCTCGTATTTTCTCAACAGAACGGTGTGTTTGGCAGCATCAGCAGACGGCTGTATGGTGTTACGTACATCTATTAAGTTCTATGTTTATAGACCATTACAGTCTGGGTTTCCCATTAATTAGTCGCACCCCCATTTCTCCACAGCGTAGATCAAATATGTATTGCGTTAGTTAGTCAAAGCAGCCTTTCGGAGTGCTTGATATAGTAGTTAATTCTCCCTCAAATCCTGTCTTAAACTGGACGGAATCATGAGATATTATAGTCCTAGAAACATACAGTCTGCTCGATCAGGGTTGACATTGGGTGAAACCACAATAACTGTCATGAGATGGACTTAAGACGACAAAGCAATATTAACATGGTCAGTAGACTTGTTAGAAGTAGCTGTCAACTGTCTCTCAGAGCACAAGCTTTCATCCTGAAACAAAGAACAAGATACATAGTCAACAGTTTACAACACTTGAAAGAAGAAGAAAAAATAGAGAGAGACAGGAAGTCTGCTCAATCAAGACTGACTTGGGTTTAACCAGCAACACCTCTTCTGGAATAAACTTGGTTTTTGCCCTCTCAAACAATTAATAATGTCGGTTTTTATCAGTTCTATTGCCTATTATTGATTTCTCAATTCTTTTGATTATTATGATTTTTTTAATCTTCTATCAACTATTATTAAAATATATACCAGTCATGAATTCAATTCGATTACACCTTCCTGGCGCTTGCAGAAATTAAACTATGCACCAAAAAAAATTTGAATGCTTTACTTCACAGATACTGGAAGTACTTTGAAAAAAAAAACACATTGATTAGCTTGATCCCTGATGTATTACACTAGTGCTGCTTCTATTTCTTATTTGAATTTATTCTTACGTATTGCATTGTCCGGGTATACCCGCACAAGGCTTTACCCGCCGTGGGCATGTAAATCGTGAACTGGCGAAATGATGCGCCTCCGATCCTGGTCGGGTACCTGATGTTAACAAGCCACAAAAATGGCGAAACATCGATGTCCATCACTCCTAGATAGGATTGAGGGTGAGTTATCTTGCCTGTCTGTGACTCTTATGATTTTTTAAAAACCCATCGCTTTGAGAGAGTATTCTCCACCACAGCCTACACGAGGCATGTACGATAAGTATATGTGATTGATAATATATATCAAAGTATCGATCAGGCCATCAAATGCTGTTATACACTGCTTGTCAGAGTGTGATTCCATTTCTATCTTGATTATGCCATTCTTTTCCATCTTGAACCAAATTGCATGACCAAATCTTCTTTCCATCGTCGTGGAGACCTTCCAAGTGGCCATTTCCGATCTATTGGATAACACTTAGCAATATATATATATATATATATATATATATGTATATATATATATATGTATATATATATATATATATATATATATATATATATATATATTATATATATATATATATATTATATTATATTATTTAGAAATCATTTTGTGCTGTGTTAAGTCACGTCCAGAAACTAAAGATTTCCTCCATATTTTACGATAATAAAGTCTTTTGTCCCGTGTGGATCTGCTGGGTCATAGTTCAGCAGACGCTAATCCACATTAAACAGTAATCCACATTAAACAGTAATCAAATTTTTTTCAAATTTTGGCAGCAGCTACTTTTAAGGGAGGGGTAAATCGATTATACCAACCTCAGTACTTGATTGGTACTTATTTTATCGACTCGAGAGGATGAAAGATAAAGTTAATCTTGGCGGGATTTGACTCAGAACGTAAAGCCGGAAGAAATACCGCTAAGCATTTTGTCCGGCATTCCTAATGCTTCTGGTTATTCGCCTTCCTAACAAACAGCAACATAATTACGAGAGGTTATTGATTTAGACAACAGGGCCAGTAATTTTGAGAGGAGGGTGTTAGTCGATTCCATTCGGCTATCAACCAATATTTAAATGGTATCTTATTGACTCCGAAATGAAGAACGGCAAAGTTAGCCTCGGCAGGATTTGAACTCAGTATGTAAAGAACTGGAAGATATTTCTTGCTCGCCTCCTAGCACGGGTGATGTCTTTATAAACGTCGTTTCTGTGCCAAAGATATGCTAACTGGCAAGGTGACAATCGTTGTTTGTATGGTTAATATCGTATCAACTAGAAAAAATATTATCAAAGGTTTACTATTACTGACAGACGTTTAATCTGATCGTCACTGCTGCTATGGTTATATACTTTTACCTACTACTTGTACAACTGGTGGTGGTGGTGTTGGCGGCGGTAATGGTAGTATGGTGGTATGTAGCGGGTAAGAGTGGTGATGATATTGGCTGTGGGTGTGTGGAATTACAAGTGTGGTAGTGAAAGTGGCGGTGGTTGTAGTGGTGATGTTGAAGGTAGTATTTGTAGTGGAGATGGTAGTGAGAATTGTGGTTGGTGTGGATGACAATGGTATATTTTCTTAATTAGGGTACTGCATATGGCGGTGGTGTTGCTGCTGTTTTTAGGAAAGGACGTAGGAATAATACTGATTTCAAATTTTGGCACTAGGTTAGAAATTCAGTGGGAGGGGAAAGCCAATTACAGTGACCCCATTGTTCAACTGGTACTTATTTTATCAATTCCGAAAGACAAAGTCGACCTCGGTGGAATTGGAACTTAGAAAGTAAATACGGACAAAATGCTGCTAAGCATTTTGTCCGGCATGTTAACGATTTTGCCAACACGCCGCCTTGAACGTTACATTATCCTTGTGTAACACGACCACATGGTCAGTCCTCCGATCTGAGGATTATTTCCCCTATTCTTTCCACCAGTCTCAAAGACTGGGGAGGCTTGTGGCCATTTCTCTTCCTCTGCCGACTAGAAAAATTATCAGGAATCAACGGCTGAAGTAGATTGGTTAGCGGTGAGTGCACAACTTCAGTGACATTATGGTCTACTCCTTATGCAAACAGAAGAGGATTTTGAAGAAAATATTAAGAATTATTCTGTTGTGTCTGGGGAGAGTCATTTTCTTTTTGTGCCTTATAATGTAACACACTCACCGGTGAAATTTCCACTTATTTCTTATTTTTATTTTCCTAAAATGACTCTCCCCAGACACAACAGAATATGCTTCAACACACGAACTCATAAAGAATCTTGCTAACCAAATCCAAAAATGAAATATTAAAAATTATTATTTAGTTTAAATTTGGTAGAAACAGCAGACTGTCGAACTAGATGTAATGTAGCATTTAAGTATATTTTTTTTATGTTCCGAGTTCAAATCATTAAAAGTGATATTGAGTATGTCTTTTTTCCTTGGAAGCTCTCAATGAAATACAAATCACTTATCTATTAGTCTTCGAGTAATTCGACATAATAAAACACCTGTAAGTTTGTAGCCTTGTTTGTTAATTTTGTAAGTTATTAATTAGTGTAAAATTCACGGAGTTGGGAGTCGGCAGAAACAGTAAAAAATTGAATGAAATGCGTTGCTGTATTTTCTGTGATCTGAGTTCAGATTCCGTCACAGCTGGCTTTTATTTTCAGTAGCATACAAATTTTGAGAATGGTTTAGTCGATCGCATACATCTTACACCTATCTGATTTTGTGTCAAAGTAAGAACTTATATTTACCACGAACGTAAAAGATATACTTCAAAAGCTAAAGCACTTTCAGATAGAAAGAAAAAGAGAGAGATTACTGTGCGTTTAGATTTCTCAGTTGGAAACCATTTAACTTCAATTAATGATGTCAAACCATTTGAGCAAAACATGACTGCCGTCAAAACATCTCCCACCAGCCTTTACATTGTTACTAGGTCTGCGAGAAATATCATCCAAACCTCCCTCAAATCATACTTTACCGTCTTAAAAAAAAACAAAAAAAAACGAGAGACTGGATAATATAACTCACGATATACGATACCTGAAAATCATATTTGAAATGCCTTTGATCATAGGTGGGCTTAGAACGGGAAATTAGTTTAAACAATGTGCAAAGAAACTCCGAATTCCAGGATTCTTGCAGCTAGTGTAAAATAAACAAAAATTGAAATGATAGCGTAAATGGGCGAAAGTAAATACTTTAACACACGGAGTCTGGCGACCATCTACTACCACCATCGCCTTCCCCTGAGTGGTAGAAAATTCGAGAAAACAGTCCCAGGAGCTGTATGTATTATTTCAAGCTAATAATAGTTAGATAACATCTAGAATAACTATACTAGGGGGGTTATAAATTTTAATCCAACTTTTTCAACTGGTGTACTTGAAATCGTAATAAATCTTTTCTTTATTGGTCACAGGAGCCCTTATACACGAAAGAAAACGTGTCGCCCGAAAGGGTTACAAAACATATGGGAATGTACGCACTCACAGGATGAGGTAAAAGTGCACGCAATAAATAAAAAAAAGTAGGTTAAACATATAGTACATAAGAACAAATAAGGTCAATCCACTTGTAAAGGAGCGGGAAGCCATTACCGGATTAAAAATCAGGGCATCCTACCAATCCAACTACCTTCCACTCTGTAAATTTTGTCGGAGCAATGTGTCCTTAAGTATCTCCTAGATTACGATCATTTTACTAATGTCTGCGTTGTTTTCAACAACCACCTGAGTTAATGCTAGTTCCCTCATCTACTCCTCAATTTGCACAGTATTTATTTTGTCCCCCTTCAGTTTTTTCAGTAGTTAATAAATGCCGTGCCTTTGGATTACCGTCTAATTCATGTACACCAGGTGTGTTGTGCTCCTTTAAAATAGACATTCAACTTCCTGCACACCTTAAGGCTGTACTCATCTTTTTTCCTATCCCCAGTAATTTACTCCTTTTCTCCAGTGTCCAACTCCTCCCATGACTGCAACACAATAAAATGGAATTGCTTTTCGAAACTTCTGATCAGTTCCCTTCGCCTTGTCGGTGCTCTTCTTCGTTGGTCACTAACGCCAACAATACAGAAGATTAGGTGATTTCATTTGCCTCCGTTATGGCTATTCTCGGAGCTGGGACCGGTGGAGCTCTGGAAACAATGGTAGCATTAGCCAAGGCTTCAATTTACTAATGTTGTTCGATTCCAAGCAATGACCTGAACAATAACAATAATAATAATAATAATAATAATATCGAAAAATACCTTAAGAATGGGAACCCAGATTCGAAATTTCCCCAAGACACCTGATGAAGGCTGGAGGGAATATCAGCCGAAACGTTGTGTTAACAACAAACAAGATGAGGACAAATATCCGTCGAATGTAAATAATGTAAAAAATGTACATAATTCCTCATCTCTTAAATATAGAACTGTATGCAATATCTTGCCAGATTGGTTTCAACGCCTTCTCTATTTTATCTGTTGGCATAATTTCAATTTTCTTCGCTTCTGTTCAATAAACTTTGTGGATAATCGTTTTTTCGTTCTTAACTTTCATGACTCCTTGATGAGGGGACGACTTTACATCGCCACTCTCTCTCTATTTAACATCTTCCTTATTCTGTACCTCCGCAACAATTGCAAACCTTTTCTTCTCTTCCATTTTCTTATCTATTTTCTTAATACATGTTACAAGTTCTTCTCCGAAGAGGACAGCTCCGAAGAGGACAGCTCCGAAGAGCTGCAGTGCTCGTATAGCATCATTTCAAAACAAGCTGTCACAAAAGAGCGAAGACAGTTCACAAAAGTGTTCAAACGAACACTAACACAAAATTACAACACAAAATTTCAGCACAAAAATTACACGTCTTAACACTATGAAAAATACCAGTAGAACAACTTACTAACAACCTGAGGTGGCGCCGGCTCCTCTCAAAGATTAGCCGGATAGGATTTTTAAAATGATAATATTTCAAATAAACTCGACTGCTCTCGACTGAAAATGAACCCGACTCCTCTCAAAAATTAAGTTAAAAAAACAGGAAAAATAATCCAGAATCCTTGTCCAGTATCAGTTTGTGCCAGTCACAAGGCTAAACATCCCTGAAAGTTTCATCTGAATCCATCCAGCGGTTCTTGAGATATCTTGTCCGCGGACAAACAAACAAACACGACTGAAAACAATACCTCCGCCTTCGTAAAGCCGGAGGCAACAAAGCAAAAGAAATATTTACAAAAATATATGTGTACAATAAAATATCTAAGATCAAACTACTTTTCCATCCCAGATAACGTCTAACTACTCAAAAGTCTTTGTTGCAGCAAAAATCGAAAGCGAAAAACCTTTTCACATCAAGTAATTTGTTTTTTCCTTTTCGAGCCATGCCTGGCTCATAAGGGCCGGTTTCCCGGTTTCCTTGGCGTATAGATTCCCCGCCTGGACGGGACGCCGGTCAGTCGCAGGTAAGCTGCAAGAGGAAAGAGTGAGAGAAATTTGTGGTGAAAGAGTCAGCAGAAGTTCGCCATGGAGTCGCGTGGAGCTTAAGTGTTTCGCTCTTAAACACACACATCGCCCGGTCTGAGATTCGAACCCGCGATTCCTTGAGCGCAAGTCCGCTGCTCTAACCACTAGACCATGTGCCTCCACGCATCAAGTAGTACTGGAAGTAAATATCTTTTAAACAGAGTTCTATGAAATGTGGCTGCTCGCAAGAAAGAACTACAATAATAATTTTCTAATTTAGAATCAGCAATTTTAGCGGGGTAGGTTAGTCGATTACATCGAACCCGGTAATCAACTGGCAGTTTTTTTATTTTTTTATCAGCCTCGAAAGGACAAAAGACAAAGTTGGCCTCGGCGGAATTTGAACTGAGTACATAAAGAGCTGGAAGAAAAGATTCAATTCTTATCAAGATGCCACATTCCTTGAAAAGATCAACATGATGAACTTCGTCCATCCACGTTTAATCACAGGTGCTCTGTAAGTAACATTTGTGAAGGGTCTAACTGTTGTATATGAGAACTAGGAACAACCCATGTCTCAGAGTGATAAAACCACAAAGAATAGACAACTCGTTACGCATATTTTGTCTTTAGAGCAAAATCCTTCTCGTTCTAGACACAAGGTTTCAGTTTACAAAACGAAGCAGTGACTTTAGATAACCTATTAACAATTTCGTCATCTAGAGAAGCACTTGCATTAATTCTGTTATCCAAAGATGGAAAGGATCTTAAATATTTTAGATAATGCCCACCCACTTGTACGTGATTCGTTGGAAAAGTAAGGGTAGAATAAATGACTTTTGCTTAGGATTTTTTAGGTTGGTTAATTACTTTTCTTTTCTTTAAGTTTATATCGAGGTCAAAGGCTTTAGCAGCATGTAAGAAATGATCCTCAATTAACTGTGCATCATTCAATGATGCTACCTCAAATGCTATATCACCCACAAAAAGCATATCTGTTTTGCTCTGTTCATACATTCGTTCAGTATGTGTGTGTGTATGTATGTATATTTAGTTTAGATGTAGCATTGTGTGATATAGAGTAAATGATTTATACTTTTGAAAAGCTATAACTATGCACGTTATTAAATAAGGTGAAACGAAAGAAATAAGGGTAAGCTAATGGCTTGCACTTTCATCATACACTTCGATATTTCGGAGTGAAGACCACTTTCCTGATGAGCGGACCTGAACCCCGAAATATCAAATTATAAAATTGCAAACCACTGACTCATTATATTTCGTTCGTTTCACCTTACTAACTTGCATTGCTTTAGTTTTTCAAAAACCTAAGAAACATTTGTAATATATATATATGGTGAGGGGGAGTATGTGTATATATCTGTGTATACGTCATGCATCTGCACAGTTTTTATCCACCAAATTCCTCTTACAAGATATTAATCAACCCAAAGCCATGATAGAAGTCACTCGCTCAAGGTACCGTGCACTTCTAATTCATACAATTATTTCTGCTACACTAACAATATCTGCTTTGCCATCGCTACTAGCATCATTATCTCGTGTACTGCTGCCACCACAACTACCCCGCCAGCAGCAGCAGCAGCGACAACAACAACATTACACTTTAATTTTGACAAACTTCTTTACTATTTCAGTCCTGCCTCTTAACCGAAAACAAACAAGGCGATGATGCAATAATATTCTGGCACTACTAACTGTTCTTTTAACCAGAGGTCACCTTAGTATTACTGCAACATTAAAGTTAGTTGTTATAGTAATGTGTAGGTGAGAGATAAAGGAGAGGAATGAAGTAGGAATACAAGGAAGATGTGAAGTAGATTTAGCGGGCAGGTGGTATGTGGTGAAGGAAAGGCGGCGAGCTGGCAGAAACGTTAGCACGCCGGGAGAAATGCGTAACTGTATTTCGTCTGTCGTTACCTTCTGAGTTCAAATTCCACCGAGGTCGACTTTGCCTTTCATCCTTTCGGGGTCGATAAATTAAGTACCAGTTACGCACTGGGGTCGATGTAATCGACTTAATCTGTTTGTCTGTCCTTGTTCGTCCCCTCTATGTTTAGCCCCTTGTGGGTAATAAAGAAACAGGTATTTCGCCTGCCGCTACGTTCTGAGTTCAAATTCCGCCGAGGTCGACTTTGCCTTTCATCCTTTCGGGGTCGATTAAATAAGTACCAGTTACGCACTGGGGTCGATGTAATCGACTTAATCCGTTTGTCTGTCCTTGTTTGTCCTCTCTGTGTTTAGCCCCTTGTGGGTAGTAAAGAAATAGGCATGAGGTGAAGGAAAGGTGGATGCATAAGCACAGTAAAGGAGGAAAATGTTATGTAATGATAGAGAGGATGAATGTTGTATTTTGCTACTGTTATTGTTATGATTGTTGTTGTTTTGATCGAGTAGTCTCATGAGGTACAAGTTAGAGAGCTGAATGATGTAGCGCGACTCACACATCCTTCTTTCTAATCATACAAAGACTCTGCCCAACTGAGGATCACACTACACATTCAGTCATGTAATGATAGAGTGGAGGTGGTAGCATGAAGTGTCGTAGTTTGGACATGGCGCACTCTCTCCATTGACCTATCTATTTTTGAACACCTATTGTTGTTGTTATTGATGATGATGTCTTGCCCGGTATTAACCATGGAAGAATAGTCCAATGGTCAAAAGGATTCCAGCTGTGGTCATCGTCATGAAAGACATTTGGTTGTCATTTTAATAGGTCAAATCACCACGCAGTGGCTTCATCGGTGGTGGCCACTGCGGAGGCAATCAACGTGAACTTGGTCATAACGCGAGCGCCGTTGCCGATCCTTTGTTCTATTATTAGCTGGCGGTAATTATGTCATTGGTGGTGGTGGTGATGATGGCGGTAGTTATTGATAGTAGTTCAGGAGATGATGGTGAGTGGCATTAATGTTATTCATGGTGGTGATGTTAATAATATTGTTGTTTAACCCCAGTCCAGCCCAGATCGAGCAGACATATGATATAATGATATATAATGAAGGAAATTATTGTATACAGTGCTCAGGTGCACTACAAAAATATATTAAAAAAAGACCATCAGGTATACTGTTGGCGGATTTCAGGAAGCATGGAAGTTCTGAAGGATATAGTGTCTCAATAGCTAACACTTGATGCGGGTAATTCTGAGCGTGTGAAAATAAGTTTCCGAAAGTCATGGGTGCTGTTTTTTTAAAAATTTTATAAGCATGTCTGCGAGTGTTTGTCATATGCAATTAAAAAAAGTGCCTAAGGTTGTTGTTGGAAAGGTGGTGGATAATCTTGTGGGTATCTACCAAGTCAGTTGCCAGATGTCTGAGCTTCGATGTATCCATGCCCAGGAACAGGCATTTTAGCTTAGACCATCCAATCTTATTTTATATACACAATATATTTAGGAAGACGTTATTCAATATGTTCTCTCATAAAAACTGTAGGGTGTGATTTGAGAAAGATTTAGTTACAGTTGCTATCAAATCAGTCGACCATGTAAAAATTCTTTTATTAGCTTGGTGGAGATGTTGATGTTTGCGATATTGGTAATAGCAGTTAGATGAAAGGAATTAAATTCTATAGATGTAACACCCAGCAACTTCTCACTAACCTTCTCTAAAGTTATAAAAATTCTTAAATTTCCATTTTGTAGCCTTCCTCTGTGTCTTATCTTAAACAAAATCTACTGAACAACTGCCACCCAACATGCCAAGTATAAGACTGCTAACTGTTAACTATTTCAACCACACGTCAATCAAACTTGCCTTCTTATTTTTGGGTTGTCCGGAAAGTTTGTGCCGATTTTTAAAGGAAAGAAAAAGGACAATAAATACTTGCCATTATATTTTTAATCAACCAAATATGAACCATTTTGTTGCACAGTGCGTCTCCATCATTCCTTTAACTTGAAAACACCCGCTTCCCAGAATTGAGGTGGTTTCATGGCAAAGAATTCATTAAGGTATCTTTTTACGTCATCCAAGGAATTGAAATTTTTACCATTAAGACTATTCTGCAGAGACCTGAGTAAGTGGAAATCCGAAGGAGCAATATCTGGTGAATATGGAGGGTGGGGTAACACATCCCAGCCGAGCTGCAGCAATTTTTGTCTGCTTCCCAAAGCATCAAGTGCCAAAGATGAACTTTCTTATCTTCCATTTTAAAGGGTTACAAAATTAACATAGACAAGCATTATGACCCGTCGTTGCCGAGTCATAGTGCTAGTGCATGTATATATGTGTATATATATGTGTACATATTACATGTACATCTATATATATACATCTACACATAAAATACAAAATACAAAGTTATATCTTGATATCGCTAGTGATAACAATACTCAAAATATATAACAGACTGGAATTGTAAGCCCGTCTCTTGCAATTTCGATCAATTGTATCTTGTCCTCCCTCTTGTATAGAAGTGTGGCTACAATCCAGCCTACCTCAACTTCTGGGGGGGGGGGTGCATTTTAAATTTTTATCCGGCTCGTCCTACGTCCCAGATATAAAGGTAAAAATAAAATATTTCCACTTTGCAAGTTCGAGTCGAGTACTCTCTTACACGCTCCGTTGACTCGAACCTTGCTTCTATTGTGGAGAATTTACCGCCTCTGGTTAGATATCTTTCATAGTCGCACCAAGACACTTTTCGATGGTGCTTTCCTCCAGGTTGTTTTATTATTACCCACAAGGGGCGAACATAGATGGGACAATACAATCTGATGATGGGGTCAGACACACGAATGGGTTTTTACAATAAAACGGATTTTAAAATTTTCATGAAATTACAATAAATGGACAGAAATCGAATGATGGGACAGACCGGAAGACATTACGGGTGGAGTGGGTGCGGGTTTAGCTCGGACCCCACGAGCCCCGCCTCCCCACTGATACTTTTGGTTGCGCTTGGTATTACATTTATGTTGTATCATCCACTCGCAACTTTCGTGCTACATCTTTCCATCGTTTTTCATACACTCTCCTAGTTAGGCAAATTCTCTCCAGCCCTATCTTCCTTTTCAGGTGATAGATGAAATACTTCATCAAACCAGGGCCGGAGATGAACTTGCCTGACTGTAGACCTTTCATTCTCGTCTTCCATATCACCTCTTTCGCGATTGCTACTACAACGAGAAAACGAAACTTACCTTCATTCGCGAGGAAATCCGGTGGGTCAATTTTTGTAATCGACTCAGTCGACAGCTGTACTCTTCGTGTACCTGACAACAGCTGTTCGGCATAAACCCACACCTCAGACACGTCCGGACAATGAACAATAGCGTGCGGGACGGTTTCCCTATCCCGCCCGCATCTTGGACATATCGGACTGTCATGGCCACCGTGCCTTGCGAGTTTATCCCGAACAGGTAGAGCTCCTCTGTAGCATTGCCATGCCAGAGACTTCTGGAAGTTGTCCAGTGTCTTCGGCTTGAACGTACGTCGGAACAGACTGGCCAGCTGATTATCGTCGAGACCTAGGGCTTCTCCCAAGGTATCTTCACATTCCGCCTCTACCAACCCTCTATAGAAGAATGTGGTGGAACCCCCACCGCAGGCGTTGCCCGAGCGATGGAATAGCAGGAGAGCCTTGCGACACTCTGTGTACCAAGTACCAAGTTTCGATCTACGATTCAGCCAGGTTTCCCATCCACCGAAACTAGTGAACTTGGGAAACATCAGTTTTGCTAGCGAAGACCACACCCGTTCACCATCCAGGTAGAGCCACAGATGTCTTAACCTCAGCGCATGTCTGCGCATCATCAGCCAAGGCATCCCTAGCCCACCCTTTAACGGTTGTTGACAGCAAGTAGAGCGTTTCACAAGTGGTTTCCCGCCCTTCCACAAGAAGTAGAAGAGCTGTCTTTCCAACTTGGTCAACCACGAATCAGGGCAAGGAACGACGGAAAGGCGGAAGGTGATAACCGATGCGATAAACACATTGGCCACCTCCGACCTCCCTTTCAGGGATAGCCACCGCCAAGACCAGGTCTTGGCTACTGCAGCCACCTTGCTCGTTACCTCGCCCCAATTCTTCTCTATTTGGAGGTCTGGACCGAACCAGACCCCTAGCAATTTAATCGGACCCTCCGTCCAACGTCCCACGACGCTGTCAGGAGGCATCGCCTTGCCTCTCCAGGTGCCGAGTTGCAAGCCGACTGACTTTTCGCGATTACCTTTTGCTCCTGTCACCGTCTCGTAAACCTCTATGGCCTTGCCTACTTTACATAGGTGGTCCATTTCGGTTACGATGATGGTGATGTCATCCGCGTACGCTGACACTGATTTTCCATTACCTGGCTGTCTCGGGATGCCGCTCAGTTTTCGCAGTAATGGCTCTAGAGCCATCACGTACAAAAGCGGGGAGAGCGGACACCCTTGACGAACCGAGCGTTTGATTTTGAACGGCTTCGACAAGAAGCCGTTCACCCGAACTACCGAGTCGATGTTATCATAAATTTGGATAATCCACCTGAGGAAGCCAAGGCTGGGCCCGAACTGTGCCAGGGCGGATACCAGGTAACGATGGTCGACCCTATCAAATGCTTTAGATTGGTCTAAATGGACCAGTGCCCCACCCTTGCCAGAATCACTATTAAACCCCTCTATAGTGTACCGCATTAGATGGAGATTATCCTGAATGGTTCTGCCCGGAACGGCACATGTCTGTGCCTCCCCGATCAGACCATCCGCGACACGCGCCAATCTTTTCGATAACACTTTGGCCAAAATCTTCAACTCTGTATTTAGCAGAGTGATGGGCCTGAAATTATCAATGCACTCCCCCTTGCTGGGTCCTTTCTGACGAGTTTCACTACTCCCGGCGCACAGATCTGGGTATAAGCCCGTTCTGCTGCCAGTTCGCATAGACCTCCGCCAGTAGGTGCCCGAACAAGTCTGGCATACTCTTATATAACTCATAGGGTAGACCATCCAAACCCGGCGCCTTGCCCGCGCCGCAGTCCGCCATTGCCTCAACCACCTCCTCATGCGTGATTGGCCCTTCACAGCCCTCCGCATCTCGCCCCGATAAGCGCGGCAGCCCGTCGAGTAGGTCCGTATAGGCCCTGCTCCTATCCAGTCCGCCGCACTCACCGAAAAGCTGAGCAAAGTGCTCCTGAAAGGCCTCACACATCTCCTCGGGTTCGTTTATCAACTCACCTTGTTGGTTCGTCAAAGATCGAATCGTGGCATCGTTACCATGCTGTGCTTCTACCACTCGGGCCCATCTCACGGCGTTGATTCCTTCACATCCCATATGGCGGATTCTAGCCCTGACAATGCAGCCCATGTGTTTGGCCTCGAGGTGCTGGTTTAACACCAGTCTCTTAGACGCCACCTGAGCCGCAGAGCCAGTTTTCATGGCTTCCTCTAATTCCTTAACTAGAGTAGTTTCCCTTCTAGCCTCTCTAGCCACTACTCCTATGCTATATCTAATAGACTCAAACTTGATGGCTCGTTTGAGGGCGTACCACCATTTGTTATTAATGATGGTACCAGATAGTGCCCTCTGAATTATGTCCCTAATCCGGTCTTTGTACTCCTTAATCGCCAAAAGGGACGTATTAAGTTTCCAGTAACCGGATCCTCTATTTTTAACCTTATCTATGTCAAGCTTACAAGTGACCATTTTATGATCACTGTAGCTGATCGGGTAAAACTGTGGATACTTAGCTATTTTACTGTCTACTTTTCTAATTAGTATTCTATCTAAATATGACCTGGAAGATCCGTCGCTGTTTGACCATGTCCACAATGGAGCGTTCGGAAATTCCAGCCTATAAGGATCTGCTAGCTCAAAGCGGCTTAGCAGTTCCATGAAGCCACTGTTACCTTTTCTATCTGGACGCGAGCCAACACAATCTACATCCGCTTTGCAAATTGTGTTAAAGTCTCCTAGCACAACTAATGAATGCGAAGTACCAAGAAAGTTTTCTAGTTCACGAAAATAATCACTTTGCCCTGTATGGTTGGGTGCGTAAATTGCAACCAGTCTGATAACTTTACCATTACTGAACGTCAAATCCATGACGACCAGTCTACCTTCTGGATCTGCAAAAATTAACTTTTTCTCAGAAACCCGGTTTCTTTTAATTAGGACCAACACCCCACTTCCGCCAGTAGGACTGCCAGGAGAGAAAAAACTCTCGTAGCCGTCAAACAGCGGGAGCAGACCTCTTGGCCCCTCTAATCGGGTTTCTGTAGCAACAATAACATCTAAATTACGCGACCTGATATCATGCAGGAAGCGACCTTGCTTCCAGCCTGCTCCCAGGCCGCGCACATTCAAACAACCAACATAAATGCAATCCATTACTTACCTTTATATCAGTGGTTCGGTTTTCTCTCGTTCTTCCAACTCTTTCTGGGCCTCGTGGGGGAGTCTGACGTAGGCCCTCGAATATATGTGGAGATGTCACCTCCAATCTAAGTGGGCCTACGTCGTGGAAGAATTCGGATTTTATCCGCCCGTAATCCTTCCGGCCTATTCTGTAGATCACAAAGTCATTTTTCTTTTCCACTTTCTCTACCTTGGCCATAGCAGCCAACACGTTTCCTAGTCTGCTATTCGCTGCCTTTACGGCCATATATGAGTCCATTGTCTCTCTCTTCTTTTTTAAAATTATTCTGGGTGGGGTGGTATCCGTTTTTCTTTTTTTTTTTTCGGTAATTTTTTCCACCCCTCCTCATTTATCTTTTCCTCGCTCTTGTTCTCCTCCGCCGCTGGTTCTGCTGTCACCGTCACCTCCACACCTTCGGTCTTCCCTTCTGGGCCGTCCGACGTTGCTTCTGGTGACACATCTTTTTCTCTTGGCTTCGGTGCTTCCTGCGGTTTGGGTTGGGGTTGGCATTCCGCCCTTACGTGACCCTTCTTGCCGCAGCCGAAGCACCTCGGCCTCCTGCCCTCCACGAAAACAGTTATTTTTTCCTCTTCGCTAATTTTTACTGTTTCTGGAATTTCTTCCAGTGTTTGTGTCTCAGCCTGAATGGCTATCACTATCTTTTGTCCTTTCCAGAACTCCTCTTCTTCCACTGTGGCCTGGAGGATGTTTATTTTTTTCTCCAGGCCTACCATCACTGCTGCCACCAGACATTCTGCATCTGCCTCTGGGGGAATGTTGTTCATTGTGATTTTTGATGTCCGCTTTCCTCTATATAATGGTAATAGGACGATGTTTTCTGCTTTGAAAGTCTCCATTGATAGTTTTTTCGCTATCTCTTCAGAGGTAAAACGCACCTCCACTGTGCCGTATTTTTTACCTCTGTTTATATATGTTATTTTGTCCATTATTGGTTTCAAACATAACCCTATTTTTTCTCCTCGATTTTCTGAATCATTCTTGTAGCTGTGTTGTACGTTTTGTAAATAATTCTTTTCCTCTCTATATCTTCATGTTTCTGTACGTCTGCGACCACAGTCACTTCCGTGCCCTCTTTCTTTACACTGTCTGCGAATTTTTCTAGATTTTCCACGTTTATTGTTTTAATTTTTTTCCCAGCTACTTCAGCGAATTTTTTCGCTGGAGTTGATGCTGGTATTGATTTTTCTATTTTTTTGGGCGATGCCGCCTCCTTTTTCTTCGGCGATAACGCCTCTTTTTTTCTTGGCGACAACGCTTCTTTTTTTCCTGATGTCAACGCCGGGTATTCGTCCTCGCTCGTCACGGGCGAATAGGAGATGGGGGACTCCATCTTAAACAAATGGCTTTAACAAGCCTTTGGAGATTCCAAAATAATTGTAGTTTTCCCCCACGGAGGGGGGAACACCAACGCGAAGAACTCGCGCGAAGGCTGACTTCTTCAGTTAAACAACAGTAAACAAACAAGTATACAGACAATATAGAAAAACAGAGATAATACTATGAGAGCAAAATATATAACTTACTAACAGACGCAAAAATTGATTTCAGACAGGTGATTTTATTACTACTCACAAGGGGCGAACATAGATGGGACAATACAATCGGGGAACTTAAAATAAGAAAGCGAATGACAAGAAAAGGAAAAAATAAAAGTAAAAATGACATATGAAAGAATATTTACAATGAGATGTAAATGTCCACTCGATCCCCGGAATCGAGAGGTTACATTTTCGTCACATATATTTCACAAAATTTTCTTTTTTCTCTTTTTTTTTCCCTCTCACAATTCTATACATACTCTATAATTGTTTCCACTTCTCTGAAGTCTAACACTGAGCCCTCAGGCAGCCGCTCTCTCACTCGAACCTTCGTGTAAAATATTACACTCTCTCCGGCAGCTCTGAGGAACTCAGCGGCTCTTTCTTCGGGGATTAGAGCAACTCCTGCCACCGGTCGGTCATCCTGTTGACCCATATATGTCCCTCCGTTTCACTTGTCAAGTCTTTCATTATAGGGCAGAAATGGAAGGTTACTAACTTGTAGTAATAGTAATCTTGTTTCCGTCCTACGTTTTCCTTCATTTTCCTTTTCGGGCTTATTCTTCCTTGTTCTCCTCTCTTTGTTTCTCTCTTTCTCTCTTTTTGCCTTCTTTTCTTTCTCCTTCCTCTCTTGTCTTTTTGGTTCTTTGTCTGTTTCTCTTTTCTCTCGTGTTTTATGTTCCTTTTCTTTTTCCTTTTGTGTGCCGTCTTTTCTTTTCGTTTGATTCTGATCCCTCTCTTGTTTTTTTCCTATTGTTTCTTTTCCTTTTTTTTTCCTGACTCTGTTTTGGTTCTATTCTTTCTTTTCTTTTATTTCTTTTTCCTTCATTGACTTATATTTCCTTTCTCTTGTTGTTTTGTTTCCTTTTCTATGTTTTCTTTCTCATTTACAGTATTCTTCTTTTCTTCAAGTTCCTGCTCGCACTCCGCTACGAATTCGTATAACGGGCACTTTTTTTAATGTGCCCCCTTGTCCCACACAAGTAACAGTTTGGTTTTCTCCCCTCTACAATTACGCTGAGGGTTTTTTCCTCTTCAATTTCAATTCTGTATGGAAACCTTTCAATATCCTCTTTTGTGGCCATCAACCACAATTCTACCCCATATCCTCTCCAGTTTACCGCGTTGGACTCCTTAATAGATTCCACCTCCACTTCCTCTTCTGCTGCTCCTAGAATAGCTGTTGCCAGCCATTCTGTTTTCACTTCTGGGGGTATATTCGGGATTTTAACCCGGACCCCTCTTCTTCCCTTGTGAATTTTTCGGCTCTTAGTACGGTGGTAGCCAGTGAGGCCGCAATTTCCTCCGTTGCACATCTCACCTCCACCGTACCAAATTTCTTGCCTCTACTCACGTAGGTTATTTTCCCCATTATGTCTCCCAGACATTTTTCAATTTCGTCTATCTCCACTCTTGCCAGTTTCTTCGTATTCTTGTCTTGGGTTCTGTATGTCACCGTCTTGCTTTCTTTATCCTCTTTTGCTTTCGCGGGGGGGGGGATTAGCTTCACGCTATCACCCTCCCTTTTGAAGAGCTTTTCATATTCTTTGAGTTTCTCCTACTCAAAGAAAACCTCCTTTATGATTATCGACGAATCGTTATTTTTCCCGGTGACCTCCGCGTAAGTCGCCATGACTAGAGGGTCAATTCACCTTCTTCGGAAGGTTTCCACACGTGGAGGCAAACGCCTCGCGCGATATCAAATCAATTTACACAGAAAAAATTTCACCGTCTAGTCACATATAACAACACACATAGATTTCAGACAGGTGATTTTATTACTACCCACAAGGGGCGAACATAGATGGGACAATACAATCGGGGAACTTAAAATAAGAAAGCGAATGACAAGAAAAGGAAAAAATAAAAAGTAAAAATGACATATGAAAGAATATTTACAATGAGATGTAAATGTCCACTCGATCCCCGGAATCAAGAGGTTACATTTTCGTCACATATATTTCACAAAATTTTCTTTTTTCTCTTTTTTTTTCCCTCTCACAATTCTATACATACTCTATAATTGTTTCCACTTCTCTGAAGTCTAACACTGAGCCCTCAGGCAGCCGCTCTCTCACTCGAACCTTCGTGTAAAATATTACACTCTCTCCGGCAGCTCTGAGGAACTCAGCGGCTCTTTCTTCGGGGATTAGAGCAATCTCCTGCCACCGGTCGGTCATCCTGTTGACCCATATATGTCCCTCCGTTTCACTTGTCAAGTCTTTCATTATAGGGCAGAAATGGAAGGTTACTAACTTGTAGTAATAGTAATCTTGTTTCCGTCCTACGTTTTCCTTCATTTTCCTTTTCGGGCTTATTTCTTCCTTGTTCTCTCTCTTTGTTTCTCTCTTTCTCTCTTTTTGCCTTCTTTTCTTCTCCTTCCTTCTCTTGTCTTTTTGGTTCTTTGTCTGTTCTCTCTTCTCTCGGTGTTTTATGTTCCTTTTCTTTTTCCTTTTGTGTGCCGTCTTTTCTTTTCGTTTGATTCTGATCCCTCTCTTGTTTTTTTCCTATTGTTTCTTTTTCCTTTTTTTTTCCTGACTCTGTTTTGGTTCTATTTCTTTCTTTTCTTTTATTCTTTTCCTTCATTGACTTATTATTTCCTTTCTCTTGTGTTTTGTTTCCTTTTCTAGTTTCTTTCTCATTTACAGTATTCTTCTTTTCTTCAAGTTCCTGCTCGCACTCCGCTACGAATTCGTATAACGGGCACTCTTTTTTAATGTGCCCCCTTGTCCCACACAAGTAACAGTTTGGTTTCTCCCCTCTACAATTACGCTGAGGGTTTTTTCCTCTTCAATTTCAATTCTGTATGGAAACCTTTCAATATCCTCTTTTGTGGCCATCAACACAATTCTACCCCATATCCTCTCCAGTTTACCGCGTTGGACTCCTAATAGATTCCACCTCCACTTCCTCTTCTGCTGCTCCTAGAATAGCTGTTGCCAGCCATTCTGTTTTCACTTCTGGGGGTATATTCGGGATTTTAACCCGGACCCCTCTTCTTCCCTTGTGAATTTTTCGGCTCTTAGTACGGTGGTAGCCAGTGAGGTCGCAATTTCTTCCGTTGCACATCTCACCTCCACCGTACCAAATTTCTTGCCTCTACTCACGTAGGTTATTTTCCCCATTATGTCTCCCAGACATTTTTCAATTTCGACTATCTCCACTCTTGCCAGTTTCTTCG
Source organism: Octopus sinensis (assembly GCF_006345805.1). Lineage (NCBI taxonomy): Eukaryota > Metazoa > Mollusca > Cephalopoda > Octopoda > Octopodidae > Octopus > Octopus sinensis. The sequence continues at coordinate 53,300,539 of NC_043006.1, read as the reverse complement.
TATTTTTGTCTTGGGTTCTGTATGTCACCGTCTTGCTTTCTTTATCCTCTTTTGCTTTCGCGGGGGGGGGATTAGCTTCACGCTATCACCCTCCCTTTTGAAGAGCTTTTCATATTCTTTGAGTTTCTCCTTCTCAAAGAAAACCTCCTTTATGATTATCGACGAATCGTTATTTTCCCCGGTGACCTCCGCGTAAGTCGCCATGACTAGAGCGTCAATTCACCTTCTTCGGAAGGTTTCCACACGTGGAGGCAAACGCCTCGCGCGATATCAAATCAATTTACACAGAAAAAATTTCACCGTCTAGTCACATATAACAACACGCATAGATTTCAGACAGGTTGTTTTATTATTACCCACTAGGGGCTACATAGATGGGACAATACAATCGGGAAAATGAATAATGAATTATGAAGTTTGTACAATGTGGTGCAATGCCCACTCGATCCCCGAAATCGAGCGGTTACATTTCGTCATTTATTTTTAATTGGTCAACAATATTTTCAAATAAAACATTTTATACATTTTCAACATACATTTCAAAAAGTTTTACAAAGTTCAACATTTCTTTTTTTTTTTTCCAGAATTTAAAGTTCTTTTATCATTTCCAAATTAAAGTTTTCACAATACCTTTTCTTTTATATATACTCCATTATGTCTACCAAATCTGAGTAAATTTCCATCGTTCGAGGCCACCTTGGAAGTCGGCATTTCATATGTTTTAACACGTTCTCGCCAGCTGCCTCGATGAACGCCTCGGCGTCGTTCTCGTGGACGAGTGCACCTGTTTCTTTCCATTCGGTGCCCATCCTGACCCACGTATATCCGTTTGTTTCGCTTATTAAATTTTCCATCTCCTCACAGTGCTTGTGATGGATCAACGTTCCATAGTATTTGAAATTTCTATTCGTACCTGCGTTTTCTCTAGTTTTTCTCTTAGGACTTACTTCCTCTTTTTTCTCCTCCCTCGGTTCTCTCTTTCTCTCTTTTTGCTTTCTCTTCTTTCTTTTTCCTTCTCTGTCTTTTTGGCTCTTTGTCTGCCGTCTCTCACCCTGTGCCTTAAGTTCCTTTCCTGTTTTTTTCTTTTTCCTTTTTGCATACCATCTTTTCCTTTCTCTTGGTTCTGTTCCTTCTCTTGTTCTTTTCCTGCTTTTTCTCTTTCCTTTAATGTACTTTCCTTTTCTTTCTCTTGCTTCTGCCTTGGCTCCTTCTCCTCTACTTCTGCACCCTGTGAATTTTGCTCCTTTTCTACTATCTTCTTCCCTTTGTTTTCATTTTCTTCAGTGCGCTGTTACTTCCCTTCTCTTGTTGTTTCTCCGTTATTTCCTTTTCCTTGTTTTCGCTGTTCTTTCCTTCGTGTTCGTTTTCCTTCTCTCCACTTTGTGTCTCTTTTTGCTCCGCTGTGAATTCATACAGCGGACATTCCTTTTTTATGTGCCCTCTTGAGCCGCACAGGTAGCAATTCGGTTTTCTGCCTTCCACTATTACACTAATTGTTTTTTCGTTTTCTATTTCTATTTGGAAGGGAAATCTTTCGATGTCTTCAATTGTGGCCATCAGCCACAACTCGACTCCGAATCCCTTCCAATTTACAACGTTCGTCTCCTTAATTGACCCTATTTCTACTTCCTCTTTTGCTGCCCCAATAATGGCTGTTACCAGCATTTCTGTTTTAATATTGGGGGCACCTTGGGACTCTTACCCGTACCCCTCGTCTTCCTTTATACGTCGGCCACATGGTGAAATTTTCCGCTTTCAGGACAGTGGAAGCCAATGAGGCCGCCACTTCCTTGTTGCGCATCTCACCTCCACCGTACCATATTTCTTTCCTCTGTCTACAAAAGTCGCTTTTTTCATGATGTCCCCCAGACATTTCTCTATTTCTTCAATCGTCACTCTCACCAGTTTTCTCGTGTTTCTATCTTGCGTTCTATACGTTATCGTCTTGTTATTTTTTTCTTCTATTGTTTCCACAGGCGGGACCAGCTTCACGCTGTCACCCTCCCTTTTGACGAACTTCTCGTATTCCTTCAATTGTTCTTTTCTAAAGAACACTTCTTTTATTCTAAGTGACTCGTCACTTTTTGTTGTGGCGACCCCCGCGTAAGTCTCCATGACTTGAGGGTCGACACACCTTCTATAAAAGGTTCAAACACGCAGCGGCAAACGCCTCGCGCGATTCAACTTTTTGACAATTTTTTAACAGTCTTTTTCCAATTTTCACATATAAAATAACTCACAACACATGTGGATAGATTTCGGACAGGTGTTCAAATCTTCTTTTTTCTCTACATTGTATACTTTATTGACAATAGTCTTTTCTTTAATTTAAGTTTTTATTATCCATCTGGACTATTTCATTTCTGCACACTAATTTTATTTTTATTTATTCCCATTCATGTGAAACCACTTATTCAAGTTCAAGTCATTGATGCAATTTTATACCAATTGCTATTTTTACTTTTGTTATGTTACGATTATATTATACTTTAGTTTGATTTTAATTATTACTTACTACATATAATTCAATTGTTATTATTATTTTTATTGTTAAAGTGAAAGCATCTGACATAAAATAGAGAAATGTTTTTGTTTCACTTTTAACACGTAATACTGAAATAGTGGAGAAGATATGATATTGCTATGGGCTCGCTCTAGGCAAGAAGTTGAACATTTTTTTCCCATGAAATTACATGGACCCTAAGTAAGGCATGTGTAAAATTTGAATGAAATTGGTTGTGTAGTTCTCAAGTTTTAGGGAATCGTAGTGGAGAAGATATGATATTGATGTGGGCTCGCCCTAGGCAAAAAGTTAAAAAAGTTTTTGCCGATGACACTCCCCGGACCCCAAGTAAGGCATGTGTAAAATTTGAATGAAATTGATTGTGTAGTTCTCAAGTTTTAGGGAAACACACAGACAGACAGACACACACATTCTCAGTTTTATATATAGAGAGATTGTAGGGACATAATTCTTATTTCACGAAAAGCTTAAACTGTGCTCTAAACGGAGGTGTAGTCAAATCCTATTTTATGGACTCAACCATGTTCTAAAATAAGTCGAAAGGTAAGCTACTATAAATCGGTACGAACTTCCCGGACAACCCAATACAATACCCTAACATATCCCATATACCAGTTTACTCTCTAAATTAAGGCATATTGAGCTGCTTCTCATCTCTACGTTAAACCTATTTCAAAGAATTCGTTATTAAAAGATAGAACGCAGGAAAATCATGTTACAAAACATTTATTGGATCTTGTAAAATTTTCTCCAACCACTTATAGTTTAAGAAATATTTTCACCGGACTATTTAAAAAAAGATATAGTTCTGATGTATGTAGTTTTGTATACCGATGACGAAAATCGCATTAATTCTTTTGTTTTTTAGAAATTAATAATAAAAAAGTTGCAAATATTTAAAACTCATGTAATGTTAGCCTTAATTGCCAGACACACGGAAATTGGTCTCTATGGGAACAAAACATACGAAACCTTTACGTGGATTCCCGGCATTCTAGAAATAGCAGCCAAATCTTCCCTAAATTACAGCATAATGTTTAGAAATCAAAAGAGAAGATACATTATGCCACAACACCGTTTATTTCCTCGCTTGAGTCAGGCCAACTTAAGTGTTGTTAATATTTTAATTTAAATTAAATTAAATTAAACTTAATTTAATTAAAATATTCACCTCTGCTGAGGTGAAAATCCCTTCGAGAATCAAAGAGAAGGAGGGTAACTACGAACGACATCTTCAGTTCACATTTATATCAATAATAACTGATGCACTTGGTTTTATAAGTGGCAATCTGGAAAACCTGGGGTTTTCCGCAAAAACAGAAAAGACAACCAGCTGACACGGAATTACAAAAGTAATCTGTAGGCGGAATAGTAAAAATGTGTAAGACTTCTCTTAAGTTTAAAATGTGAATTTGTTTTTGTTATCTACATTTCAACGATAGAGCATTGTATCTTTGTTGGAAACCAGTCCTTCTTTTAAAAACTGAACATGCAAAACATGCATACATACACATACAAACTCTCCTTATTCACTCATAAACGCCCATCACCTAGGCTGAACTGTAACACACAAATATACAATTCTTCTCAATTTTACACGCACCCTATCACACACACATACACCTTTCCTTCTCTTTCCCCTCTCTTTCTCTCTCTCACTCTTTACCTTTCTCTATTTCTCCCTCCCCTTTCTGTCCGTCAGTCGCACCTAAACTTCTCAAGCGAATACAAATCTCATAAGGAAAGTGAGAGAGATGTTTTTGAGATTAGAAACCCTACAAGAATATTAAAATCTCGCGTGGCAAAGTCATCTGTACTTTGAGCTGTATGTCAGCAGGGTGTGTCATGTAACAACACATAGTGTCAGTACAATGTCAAGAATCTAATCTAGTGCATGAGGGAGGGCAGTGCATGTTCTGTTGGGTGTGGTCTTTGACTCACTTGGTGATCCTACTTCTGACGTTTGTCTACAGCTGACATTGCTTCGGAAAATAATACACATGCTATAGTAACTCGCCGGTTTTTACTTTCTTCCACCCATAAACACACGGGTGAGCATGCACGCACGCAAACACACACACACACCACACACACACACACACACACACACACACAGACGCACATGTGTCTGTATTTGTATGTATGTATGTATGTACTCTTTTAATTGTTTCAGTCATTTGACTGTGGCCATGCTGGAGCACCGTCTTTAGTCGAGCAAATCGACCCAAGCACTTACTCTTTGTAAGCCTAGTACTTATTCTATCGGTCTCTTTTGCCGAACCGCTAAGTTACAGGGAGGTAAACACACCAGCATTGGTTGTCAAGCGATGTTGGTGGGACAAACACAGACACACAAACATATACACACACATATATATATATACATATACATATATACGACGGGCTTCTGTGAGTTTCCGTCTACCAAATCCACTCACAAGGCTTTGGTCGACCCGAGGCTATAGTAGAAGACACTTGCCCAAGGTGTCACGCAGTGGGACTGAACCTGGAACCATGAGGTTGATAAACAAGCTACTTATCACACAGCCACTCCTACGCCTGTATGTATATATATGTACGTATATATGTATATATGTATGTATATAATTATTTGGTTTCATTTTTAGCATTCTTGCCAATAGAGAAAGAGTCGATTTCTAACCGATATCCAAGGATCTGTCATTAAAATTTCAACAATATTAACAGGATAGTTGTGCATGTATGTGTGTATACGTGCAAGTATTTGGAGTCAATGCATGTGCAGATCGTATGTTTTTCTTTATATATGTTTACTCATATTTGCACGTCTACACATGTGCATATGTAAAAATGCACATGTGTGTGTATTTTACATATTTTTTTTTACGGATTTTGAATGTTTCATTTGTGGCTTCTGTCTCTAATATTCTAATCAGCTGTTTCCTTTTTGCTTTTGAGAACTGTTATTTTTCAAGATTGGTGTTGAGGCAGTTGGTTACATATCCTGATATCTCAATAACTACGAGTATAAGTTTGAACTTATAAAAGGGTGGAGTAGCTATCTATCTGTCTGTATATATATATATATATATATATATATATATATATATATATATATATATATATATATATATATATGGTGTGTGTGTGTGTGTGTGTGTGTGTGTGTGTGTGTGTGTGTGTCCGAATCTTTAAGAATTTTGCTTTGCAATCACGATGTCTTGGATTCAATTGTACTACGTAGCGTCTTTAGTAATTCCTTGGGTCGGCTGAAGTTTTTTGCGTGAGATTGGATAAACGGATATATTATAATATATTATATAAATAATTCAAAGAACCAGCCTTATCACACATTCTCACGCTGAATCCGCCCAAGAATCAGAAAAATACCGCGTACCGGCGTACATTAATATGATAGAATAAATACATCTTAGCATGGGAGACAAAAATTAACGATCGTATATTTTTCATTATCATTTGAAAATTCCATAATCCAAAACACAATGTTAATTATCGTTTATCTTTCACTTGTTTCAGCCATTAGACTGTGGCCATGTTGGGGCACCGCCTTGAAGAGTTTAAGTCGAACAAATGGATCCCAGTACTTATTTTAAAGTCTGGTACTTATTCTATCGATTCTTTTACTAAACCGCTAGATCATGAGAATGCAAACAAACTAACACTGGTTGTAGACAGGCATAAACACACACAAACCACACACACACACACACACACACACACACACACACACACACACACACACACATACGTTGGGCTTCCTCAGAATTTCCGTCTACCGAATTCACTCACAAAGCTTTGGTTGGCCTGGGGCTATAGAAAATGACATTTCTCTAAGGTGTCACACAATGGAACTGAACCTCAAACCACGCGGTTATAAAGCTAGCTTCTTAACCACATAACCATGTTAGAGCCTTCATCTAAACAAAAATATTATTTTTGGTAGTTAGACTGAAAAATACGTAAATATACGTGAATGACGTTGAATCTTTGTAACACTGAAGCAAAGTTCTAAAAGAAACAAATGAATAACGAATCTTTTTTTTTTCTCATGATGATCGTCAATTCTGCCCTCAATGCTTCAAAATATACAAGTGATATTAACTGGAACAGGAAATAGAAAACATGTACAGCTGAGGAAATCTACTGACTGACAAATGTGAAAGGGGAGAATATTTATGGAAATTTGTTTTTAGAAAAGCGAAACTCAATAGCTTTCGCATCTATACATAGAGAAACATTTGGTTGTATTAACAAATGCTTAAATAGTAAATTTGAAAAAGAAAGAAAGAAAGAAAGAAAGAAAGAAAGAAAAAAAGCGGGATAGTTTCCAGAACTGAAAAAGAAAACATTACACAGTAAATTCAGTATGTTGTCTGGACTGTAAAAGATATGCAATATCTTCATTAGGCTGCGACCAAGCTGGGGCACCAACTTGAAGAAATTTTAGTCGAATGGATCGGCCCCAGTACTTATATATATATATTGGTAGCCTGGAATTTATTTATCGAACACGGGGTGGGGGGAACATAACCACATCAACGGTTGTTAAGCGGTAGTGGGCGACAAACGTAGACAGAAAGACACACACACATACACACACACATGAAGGCGCATGGATGGCTCACTGGTGCCAAGCTGTATCGGCCTTTATCCTTCCCTTTGGATAACGTGGCTGGTCTTCCACAAACAACTTTACCCGGACTTGTGTCTCGGAACGGAACTTTCTAGGTTCAATCACACCATGGTCATTCATCTCCAAAGGGGGTCTTTTACTCTTTTCAGTAAAGAGCGGTATCGGATTGCACACACTGGCTCTCCCTTCAAAACTGCAGAGCACAGACAAGAAGAAAAATCCTGCAGCATCAAGGATCGGTTTACATAACCACTCAAGGGAATGTTGGTCCTCCTAATGATCGTCAGTCACGAAAAAACAGACATCATGTAAGTATAAATAAGTATGACATGTCCGATAAATAAATACCAGGCTTACAATATATATATATATATATATATATATATATATATATATATATATATATATATAAGCACAAATGCTAGTTCTAAAATCTCTCTAAGAGATCAACGCAGTAGTTATACTGACAAGTAATATTCGTAGCCACTTCAACACAGCTATCCGTTCGATCGAGTTCTACTGCGATTTTTAACCCCAAGAGGACATCTCTTCTAGCTGGTTAACGATGCAGAGCTGCATCCGATAAATTGCGAGCAGGGAAGCGAACTCCTATCACCTTCTACCGACGGGACCAGTAGACCAGTCCTGGTTTCGGGCTATTTCTGCTATTCTTCAGTACTGAATACGTCGTCTGCTAGAGATGGCAGTAGCTCACCTCTGATGGCAATATATCTATTTCAAGCGAATACACAGTCTCTGATTTAGCAACAGGCAAAAATGCTAGTTCTAAAATCTCTCTAGGAGATCCACACGGTAGTTGCACTGGCAACTAAATATATATATATGTGTGTGTGTGTGTGTGTGACTAGAATGTTAAGAAACACCTACATTGCTACAAATACGAGCTAAAATGATCCAATGCTTTGGTTGACGCACATGAATGAAAACATGAATCGTCCGAAAAATGTCGATCGATAATTCGATCAGCATTAGAGCATTTTAGCTCTATTTCTAGCAATGTAGGTATTTCTTAACACCCTAACCACATTTTGTGACAATTATAATTTTCCTTTTTGGTGAAACATTTCAACCTGCTGTTTATATATATATATATATATATATATATATATATATATATAAACATATATATATATGTGTGTGTGTGTGTGTAAATTAGAGAAGAACCACCATGTAGCAATTCAACAATGATATAATTTAATCATATCATATAGAAAAAATTAAACATACGATAAAACATTTACTTAGAACTTAAAAAAGTACAAAATAATAAATAAATAGTATATAATTAGTTAATAGACTACACGTGTTTCGTGGCTATATTTTCAAATTGATAACAGTAAAATCAATTCAATTTAAATATAGTCACTCATCAGCTCCAAGATAAAAAGAATAAAATAATTAAATAAATATACGTATATTATCTTATAAGAAAATATAAATATATATAAAAATACGTAATATTTTTTTTAAAAATCGAGCAAAATTCAATAATATATCTTAAAATAAAAACACGAAATATCTTAACAATTATATTCTGTTAACTAAACCTTTGAACTTAATATATTGGACTTATTGTTTATAATAAATTTATCTCGTTAAAAATGTGGTATAAATTAAACTAGAATAGATAGATATAAATATTTATTTTATCAATGAAAATATATTTTAACTTATAGAAGAAAAAAACAAACTATAGTATATCATTACTGGAAAATTCAAATACAAGTAATAAAAACAAAATATTTAAAACAATATATATATACATACATATATATATATATATATATATTATATATATTCTTTCTTTTATTCTTTTATTTGTTTCAGTCGTTTGACTGCGGCCATGCTGGAGCACCGCCTTTTGTCGAACAAATCTACCCCAGGACTTATTCTTTGTAAGCCTGGTATTTATTCCATCAGTTTCTTTTGCCGAACCGTTCAGTTACGGGGGACGCAAACACACCAACATCGGTTGTCAAGCGATGGTGAGGTACCAAACACAAACACAAAGACACACAAACACACACACACACACACACACACACACACACACACACACACATATATATATATAATTGTGTATATATATATATATATATATATATATATATATATATATATATATATATATATATATATATATATACGACGGGTTTCTTATATATATGCATACATACAGAGTGAGTTCGTCAAAAATGTATATACGCTTCACGAAAGGGAAAATCTGTATAAATATTTGACTTGTATAAGTCCCTCTATAAATATAGATACCTCTTTCGATGTTTTGTCAAATTGCGATAAGACTGAATAAATTGCAATAACACTGAATAAAAATATTTATGCAGATTTTTCCTTTCCTGAAGTGTGTATACATTTTTTCGGCGGACTCTGTATGTATATATATATATATATATATATATATATATATATATATATATATATATAATATATATATATATATATATATATATGTAAATATAAAGTGCGGCTCCTGGTTCCTAAGACCGGAACATACAATTTGAAAATGAACCCATATTATTGAAGTAAAGTATGAATAGCGTGCATGCAACCTTTCTCCATCAGTCTCGCATAATAATGATTCATATTAAAATCTGATTTGTCATTTTTAGTAATTTATATATCTGAGGCATACGTTGCATACTTTGCATTCATGTCACTACTATACATACATACATGCATACATGCATACAAACATACACACACACACACACACACACATACATACATACATACATACATACATACATACATACATACATACATACATACATACATACATACATACATATGTGTATGTGTATGAGTCTAATGATTTTATAAACACATTTTGCAGTGATATGCATGTATATAAATTCATATATAAATTTGCATTGGACAGCCTTATTTTCATGATCAATTTTCATCTTGGGCTGAAACCACCTTCAGTCACGACACAGATCATGGGATTGCACCTAGAAAGTTACCCTCCAAGGCACAATTCCGGGCAAGATTGTTTATGGAAGACCAGCAGTCGCCCATGCATACCGGTCTCCCCTCTCCACACCACTGATGTTATCCAAGAGAAAGGCAACGGTCCATACAGCTTGGCACCTGTGGCGTCACAACTCATTTCTACAGCTGGGTGAACTGGAGCAACGCGAAATAAAGTGTCTTGCTCAAGAACACAACACGCAGCCCGGTCCGGGATTCGAGCTCCCAATATCACGATCGTAAGCTCGACGCTCTAATCACTGAGCCATGCGCCTTCACATCATCTTGGTAGGAAGGTAGGAAAAATAAATGGAAAATTTCGAGACATAAAAACCAAGTTTTCGGCCATGCCTATGACCATAAGCGCCGTTAAAGAAATCATTACTGTAATTAGCATTTAGGCCCTTTATCTTGTACTTGTTCCAGGAAATGGACTGCGGCCAGGCTGAGGCACCACTTAAACGCTTCTAGTCGATCAGATTAACCCAAGTACTTATAATTTTAAAGTCTCGTACTTATTTCGTCGATGTCTTTTGCCGAACCGCTCAGTTACGAGAATGTAAACAAACAAACACCGGTTGTCAAGTAGTGAGCAGGGAGTGTTCAAACGCAATCAAAAGACACATGCACGCGCACACACACATATATACACAACGGGCTTTCACATAATCCTCGTCTACCAAATTCACTCGCAAAGCATTCGTCATTACGCGGCTATAGTAAAAGACACTTGCCTAAGGTACTGCATAGTGGGACTGAACCGGAAACCATCTGGTTGCAAAGCAAACTTCTTAACCATATAGCCATGCCTGGGCGTATATATGTGGATACTTTCTTTTAGCGACGTTTGTTGTGCACCCACCCTTCTTTCGTCTTAGTGTTTTCCAAAAACGTTTTTTGGGAGGACTTTTGATTTCAAGAGCCTGTTCATGGATGAGAGGAGCATCTTTTTCTGTTAGCGAAAGTTTTCTTCGTGGAATTTCCCTTTCAAGCACTGTTTTCCGGACTTCATTGCCAGTACTTCAATACTACCATAAAAAGTATGAAGAGGAATATGAAAATCAACCATTTTACAAACAGCATTTTTTATATTGTTGCTGTTGTTGTTGTTTCCGCACCTGCTCACGGTGCCAATGAACGGTAAAGGTGCTGTTTCGGTAGCTAGTGTTGACGTTGCTATACTTTGTTGTTGCTGTTGTCATTGTTTATCAAACAGATGGCTTGGTGTTTGGGTCCGATAAGCATTGTATCAGTGAAGTTTACAGTTGGTGAAAGGAAACAAATCTCAACAGGTGTTATTAATTGTTAGTTACTACTAAAGTTCCCCCTATTTCCTTCCTTCACATGAGTGTTATTTATACTTTAATAACACTTTGTTTCAGCTGCATACGACTTAAAGTTTCGTTGATGCATCGGACGCGTCCTACTCGTCTCCGAAACCTTAAGTTACATGGAGCTGAACCAAGCAATTATCAAATACATATATATATATACCTAACGGAGATGTACTTCCATAGTAAGTGACCTGATCTGAGATCGTGTGCTGGAACGAAAACTATTGCAGCGTGGAAGGTGTTTATAAGCCATTTAAGAAACACTCAAAAACCGTTAGATTCATTGTGTGTTTCTTAAATGGCTTATAAACACCTTCCACGCTGCAATATATATATATATATATATATATATATATATATATATATATATAGCACTAACCAAGTGTGTTTAGTGACAATTTTCTTCGTTTTTACACACACACACACCACACACACACACACACACACACACACACACACCACACACACACACATACACACAGAGTAATCCCTCAACTATCGTGGGTGTTACGTTCCAAAACCCCACGCCATAGGTGAAAATCCGCGAAGTAGAAACAGTACTGCACAGTACATTTTTTAAAAATTATTTTATAATCTGTATATATTTATTTTATTATAAATGCAAATAGCATCACGGGGAATCGACGTGAGCTTAAACAATAAGCCGCGATAAGTGAACCGCGATATGGCGAGGGATTACTGTATATATATATATAATATATATATATATATATATATATATATATATATATGTTGTGTCTAGGAAAAGTCATTATGCCAATATAATTAATAAACACACTCGTTCAGTTCCACTCCCTATCTTTATTATTAGTCAGTTAATTAAATACCTAACTAACTAATTTGTTTTGTTTGCCAAAGCTCTTTCAAACAGACAAATGCGGCCTCTGTAACGGACTAAGTCAATAGTCATTGAAAAGGTTGCAAGTAGCCACGAAAGTGCTTTGACAAACAAAATCAAAACAAATTAGTTAGTTAGACATTTAACCAACTGACTAATAATAAAGAAAGGAGAATTGAACGAGTATGTGTGTTAATTATATTGACATAATGACTCTCCCTAGAGACAACGAAATTTGTTTCAACACACGAATTCACATAAAGAATCTTGCAAATCAGATGCAAAAACGAAGTATATATATATATATATATATATATATATATATATATATATATATCTTTTACCATTTACTTGTTTCAGTCATTGGACTGCAGCCATGCTAGGCATGCTAGGTTACCACCTTGAAGGGTTTAGTCAAACAAATCTACCCCAATACTTATTTTTAAAGCCTAGTTTTTTATCCTATCGACTACTGTTTGTAGAAATGCTAAGTTACAGCTACACACTCACTCACTCACTCACTCACTCACTCACTCACTCTCTCTCTCTCTCTCATACACATACATAAATAAATGATAGAAAACGGAATGAACGACATTATTTTAAATCACTACAGCTGTTTCGATGCACTTTTACACTCATAGCACATTGGAGAGATGTTGTGTAATCATTGTCCTCCATCCAAGGTGTAAAATAAACCTGCCCAGGTGATTAGTAAATAATTCCTTCGTTAGATCCTAGTGTCATTTCACTCGGTGGGAAAATGCATACCCAAAGTAGTGTGTCACTTTCAGCTATTTACAGATAAAAGACAATATATTCATTGATATAGTGACAGATGAAATACAATTATAATCAAAATACAAAACGCAGAAATAAAAAAAAAATAGACAAAAAATTGAGTCAATTTACTATAAATTACAAGTCTATATTCATAGTTATGTTATTAGGAAGAAAGTGCAAAACAGAATGAAGGATAAAATTAAGCGTTTAGAAATATTCAAGTTTAAGGTAATATATATATATATATATATATATATATATATATATATATATATATATATATATATATATATATATATATATATATGGTAATATATATATATTACCATTAGCATTAAAATGAACTTAACGTATTATCAGTTGTATGTACTACCGGTTATATGTACTACTCACTAATCTACGATCAGCATTTTGTGCAAAGACCTGTAGATTACTCAAAATATGATGGTAACGGCTTGATCTAAGCTTGGTCAGTCAGGTACCTTTCTCTTGACGTGAAACTTGAGTAGTTTCTCTCATATAAAACAGTAATCACTCGCAAATCTATCGAGTACTTTATTTTGCCAACCCTAACATTAAACAGTACACTCACTCACTCACTTACTCACTCACTCACTAAATACTAGAAATACATACATAAATACATATTTACATATCTATCTACCTGTCTGTCAGTCCGTTCGTCCGTCCGTCCGTCGTCTGTCTGTCTGTCTGTCTGTCTATCTATCTATCTATCTATCTATCTATCTATCTATCTATCTATCTATCTATCTATCTATCTATCTATCTATCTATCTATCTATCTATCTATCTATCTAGATAGATAGATAGATAGATAGATAGATAGATAGATAGATAGATAGATAGATATGTGCATCTAACATATATCGCTTATCTGATATCGAATATGTATTTTTTTATAACACAGAAAGTGGGTAATTTATTTTAATGGATATAAAACTAGAGTCGTGATGTTTATGCTTTTTCTTTCACGTGGACTTCGACCTTCATATGTGTAATGATCCTTATTTGGAATCAAAGCCATATCGAGTTCTGCGTCACCGAAACTAAACCTTAAGTTGTTGAAATACTTAACTGGTTAAATTTTCTTAAAAAAACCAGGGAAGAGATATTAATAAAATAGTAAATGAATTCAAAGAAACAAACAGAGGAAGAAATAACTCGGATGTATATGAAAATGATGTCATTCTTTGTTGCTATTGGCAACGTAGATGTCTAGAGGAAACACATGTTTCAAGTACTGCGAGTTCTTCTTTTCCTGACTTTATTTTCTCGCCAACAGCATCATCACCGTTTCTACTGTGAACACCCATCACTCTCCTCCTCCTCCTACCACCACCACCACTACTACTACTACTACTTCGTGCTTTCACATAATCGAGAGCTACTTAGCTAGTTCCGTTCCTCAGTTTTCTACGCCTAGTAATATCACCATATTGACATACAAACACTCATAAACATATTTACATAGACGAACATGCATACACACACACACACACAAACAGGTATTTAAGGCGGAGAGCTGGTAGAAACGTTAGCACGTCGGGCGAAATACTTAGCGGTATTTCGTCTGCCGTTACGTTGTGAGTTCAAATTCCGCCGAGGTCGACTTTACCTTTCATCCTTTCGGGGTCGATAAATTAAGTACCAGTTACGAACTGGGGTCGATGTAATCGACTTAATACCTATGTCTGTCCTTGTTTGTCCCTTCTATGTTTAGCCCCTTGTGGGTAATAAAGAAATAGGTATGTACTAGGCGAAGGCGTGGCTGTGTGGTAAGAAGCTTTCTTACCAACCATATGGTTTTTATGTTCAGTCCTACTGCGTGGCACCTTGGGCAAGTGTCTTCTCCTATAACCTCGGGTCAACCAAGCCTTCTGAGGGTATTTGGTAGACGAAAACTGAAAGAAGCCCGTTATATATATATATGTGGCTGTGTGGTAAGTAGCTTGCTAACCAACCACATGGTTCCGGGTTCAGTCCCACTGCGTGGCATCTTGGGCAAGTGTCTTCTGCTATAGCCCCGGGCCGACCAATGCCTTGTGAGTGGATTTGGTAGACGGAAACTGAAAGAAGCCTGTCGCATATATGTATATATATATATATATGTATGTGTGTGTGTGTTTGTGTGTCCCCCTAGCATTGCTTGACAACCGATGCTGGTGTGTTTACGTCCCCGTCACTTAGCGGTTCGGCAAAAGAGACCGATAGAATAAGTACTGGGCTTACAAAGAATAAGTCCCGGGGTCGATTTGCGCGACTAAAGGCGGTGCTCCAGCATGGCCGCAGTCAAATGAATGAAACAAGTAAAAGAGTAGAGAAAGAGTAATATATATATATATATATATGTTTGTGTGTCTGTGTTTGTCTCCCCCACCATCGCTTGACAACCGATGTTGGTGTGTTTACGTTCCCGTAACTTAGCGGTTCAGCAAAAAAGACTGATAGAATAAGTACTAGGTTTACAAAGAATAAGTTCTGGAGTCGATTTGTTCGACTAAAAGGTGGTGCTCCAGCATGGCCGCAGTCAAATGACTGAAACAAAAGAAATATATATATATCATAGGCGCAGGAGTGGCTGTGTGATAATTAGCTTGCTTACCAAACACATGGTTCCGGGTTCAGTCCGACTGCGTGGCACCTTGGGCAAGTGTCTTCTACTGTGGCCTCGGGCCGACTTGTGAGCGGATTTTGTAGACGGAAACTGAAAGAAGCCTGTCGTATATATGTAACACTCCCAATCATTCATTGACCCTTTCTGTTTGTTATTCCCTTGTATTTGTATATGTACATTCGTTTGCCTTGCTCAGGGCCTTAATGCCTTCAGCTTAAGCCTTTGGCTCAACTGGTTTCGAATAGTATCGGAGAGGATTGGACGATACTGCGTAGACATTCCAGGTTCCGACTGAAGAAGGAATTGTCTGCCAATGATCCGTGTGTCTTGACGATCTCCGTTTGTTGTTTTTCTTACCTTTTATATATTTACATCAGCCATGTTCACGTCTTGCCGAATTTCACTCTCTCTGTGTATTAAATATATACATTTAATAAACGTTTGTCTCATCTCCATGATTGTTGCGTGCCACTTTCTTCGTTTGTCCGCTCACTTGTCTGTGCATGTGTGAGTATGTGTTTGCGTGTGTATGCATATATATAGGGAGAATTCACAAAAAAAAAAAAAGACCAAAAGACGTAGACTGGTGGTGTAGACAACAAACATGTATTAGTATAACGCTCGGGAAGTGAAAAAGTCTTTAACGTTTCGAGCCTATGTTCTTCCAAAGAAAGGAACACAGAAACAAACAAGGAGAGAAAATAAAAAATGTGTAGTGGCTAGCGATCTATCATGGCGAATGCCAGACAGAAGGGTCATACAGGAGAGCTAGGGAGAAGGGCAGATAATAAAGTAGTGGTGATCCCATGTATGTATGCATGTATGCATATATATATACATGTATATATGTCACCGTGATCACCGTGACCGACCAGGCTATCAGATGTTGCTAAACATCGCTGGACACAATGCGCTTCGCATTGTCTTAGCCTTCAAATGACGCCACCCCGCTGGCTAAGCGAGCAGGCCAACAGAAGAACGAGTGAGAGAAAGTTGTGGCGAAAGAGTACAGCAGGGATCGCCACCACCCCCTGCCGGAGCCTCGTGGAGGTTTAGGTATTTTCGCTCAATAAACACTCACAACGCCCGGTCTGGGAATCGAAACCGCGATCCTACGACCGCGAGTCCGCTGCCCTAACCACTAGGCTACTGCCTCCATGTATATATGTATGTATATGTATATATATGTATGTATGTGTATCTATATATATGCATACATGTACACACATGCATACATACATATGTACAAAATTTCATTACAACTGAAAGTTTCGCCAGCCCACCGCCCGTCCTGTATGATGTAAGTGAAACACTGAAGGTATGAACGTATGCTTGTATGCGAGTGTGAGCATCTCTTTGTATGGGCAAGATAAAGTACAAAATAATAATCAGGATTTAAAAACGTTTAACAAAAATACAGAGTACACTGTAAACATAATTACTTAAAATTTGTGAGCGCGCGCTTTCGACGACATGGAGGGAGAGGGAGACAGAAAGGGAGAAAGATAGGGGAATGAAAAAGGAAGTGAGAGAAATGGAAAGAGAGAGATAGAGATAGAGAGAGAACAAAAAAGAAAGTGAGATATAGATTCACGCGTAAGTCTTTATCGCAAACATCAACATCACTTCGCTCCTGAAACAACAGGAACTACAACAAAAACAACGACAACAACAACAGCAACAACAATAATAATGGAAACGTTTCGCTATCTCATGATTGTTGTGTCACTGGTCCCTGGTGGGTAACACAATACTCAAGTGTGCGCGGGATTATGTGAACGTGTGTGTGTGCGCGCGCGTATGCGTGTGGATGTGTATGTGCGTGTGTGTGTGTGGGTGTATGCGTGCACGTATCTGCAAGGGCAAGATAAAAATTCTTCGTAAGAAGAACGGATAAAATGTTGATATTAGGGACATTCTATAAAAAGCTATTCGAGATAAGAATACGCTTGTAAATAAAGGTGTATCTCGCTTTGTCTTAAATTCTCTTTCTTTCTACCCCCCCCCCCACAGCGTCCCAGAAAGTTATACATTGCTTGCATTAGTAGTCTAATGTTTTGATTTCAAATTTTGGCACAAGGCCAGCGATTTCGGAGTAGGGGTAAGTCGATTACATCGACCCCAGTGCTCAATTGATGCTTATTTTATCGAATCCGGAAGGATGAAAGGCAAAGTCGACCTCGGCGGAATTTGAACCCAGAACATGAAGACGGGCGAAATGCCGCGAAGCATTTTGCCAGGCGAGTTAATGATTCTGCCAGCTCGCCGCCCTAATAGTCTTATATATTACAATTTGAATATATATAAAAGTACACGCTTATGGAACACCTTCTGTGTGTGTGTGTGTGTACGCGCGCGTGTGTGAGTGTGTGTGTGTATCCTTGTTTCTCTGTGTGTATATTTGTGTGTGTATGTATGTATCTATGTATGTATGTAGTTCCTGCTGACTGTTACTCTGGAGTTTCCTCGATGTCCGTTTGGCTAATCGGATAGACTCTACACCAGTGCTAATCAAAGTGATGGTCCGCGAGCCATCAGCTGCCTGTACGCGGCGAGTTTCCAGAAAAGAAAGTAACATTATAAAATGCTTATAAAATGCGTATGTAATATTGTATTATTTGTTTACAAAATAAATATAAGATAAAAAAATGTCAACTCTTATTATATTCATCATATATATTTTTTACGGTATAAATTAATATTACTAAGGAATATTACCGGTCCCCGGCACACTGGAAAAAAAAAAACTGCCGGTACACCACATCAGATAGTTTGAGAAGCGCTGCTCTACACAATCCGTGCAACCGAAAGAGGTATCACCCTCGTATTTGATCCGATGAAATAATAGTAGCTTCGTATCTGGAAATTTAGTCTCATTGAGGATTACTACTTATAAGTTAAGTTATTCGAAGTCGTTTAATTGGTAATCCGACTTTCAGACATCTCTCAGGTCACCAATATTCAACCAACCAGTTTTCATTACAGCCTTTGTGGCATTCGACGAGAAGATATAATTAGGTATTCCCTCGGAGCTTGTTTCCCTTTCCTTTCTTTTGTAGTCCCAAAGGTACCCATAAGCTGTCGGTATCTTAATTTGATAATGAATTCCTTCAAATCTTCTGGGAAGAATTGCTTTTGCAGCTGATATACTGTTGCTGTTGTCTTCACGAACATTCTTTCTGAAGTTTGTGGAGGAATCCTTATATCTCTTCCTCCACCAGCATGGCATTTTCCAATTCTTCTTTTTTTTTTTTTTGTTTTTAGATTCTCTGTATTCTTTATCTGTGTGAAGATCAGTAAGAAGCTAGCAGTTAGCAAGCGTTCTGTAACATTTGTCGGTTCCTTTTTGGCGTCATTTTTCGTTTTGCTCTGTTTAGTTTCCAAGTGTAACCAACAACATGCTGAATACGTCGACGAGGTCTCTGGTCGACTATTTGTGGGAGAAGAGGTTTATCCACTAACATTACGGGCTCCAGTTCGTGGCTACTGTTTCTGCTGCTGATATGAACTCCATTTTTTACCGATGTGGATCGATCGTGCTTTAGCAGCTACAGTTTTACCATGCATCCCACTGGTTTGTACCCCAAGCAACTACCGTTGCTGTAGTCATTGTTGCTGTTGTTTTCTTCTTCTTCTTCCAATCAGGACTCACGCCATTAGCCACAAAGAATAATCTCTAATTCGAGCCTACTCTAAGCTACTAAGAATGCGTGTGGCAACTTGAAGATCCAAAACATGATCGACTGGCGGTTGCACGGTCGCGAAAGCTCCGTTGTTATCCTCATTCCGTAAAACGGTGACTTTTAACGGGTGGAAAGCTGAACCATCCTGGGGTATAGAGGATTCGCAATCTAGATTAGGGTCTGAAAGTTTACCACACCATAGGTTCCTCTGCTTTGTAGCAGAAGTAGGAAGAAAGCGTGAGAGAAAGTTGTGGTGAAAGAGTACGGCGGTCTGGGAATCGAAACCGTGTTCTTACGACCGTGAGTCCGCTACCCTAACCACTAGGTCATTGCGCCTCCACTGTTGTTGTTGACTTTTTTGCCGCTGTTTGTTGTTTCCTACATATTTTTTTGTCTTTTTCTTTTCAGAATAGGAAGCCATGAAGTTGTTCTGGCTGCCTCTTATTTCGAAACACGTATGTCCTTCCACTGCGTACTTAAACAGTTTCCAGCACTTCAACAGCAGCATTAATTCTAAGACCCAGTGAAAAGGGGTGAAATAGTATGACATGACTTTCTTATTCACTACTTCTGAAGCCATCACAGTTGCTGGAAACTTAGTGGTCAGTCATTTCTATTGTTAGACTTTTGTTCTTGGTCGAAGATTTTCTCATCAAAGAAGAATCAAAGCATACCACGTCCGTGAGGGATTTTAACCTTGCTAAGTAACCGCTTAGTGGAGGCGCGTGGCTTAGTGGTTAAGGTGTCAGTATCATGATCGTAAGATTGTGGTTTCGATTCATGGATCGGGTGACGCGTTGTGTTCTTGAGCAAAACACTTCATTTCACGTTGCTCCAGTCCACTCAGTTGGCAAAAATTAGTAACGCTGCGATGGACAGGGGAACACATACGCCACTGAAACCGGGAAACCGGGCCCATGAGCCTGGCTAGGCTTTAAAATGGCGAGAGGAGGCGCAATGGCCCAGTGGTTAGGGCAGCGGGCTCGCGGTCGGATGATCGCAATTTCGATTCCCAGACCGGGTGTTGTGTGTGCTTATTGAGCGAAAACACCTAAAAGGTCCACGAGGTTCCGGCAGGCGGGGCGACCCCTGTTGTACTCTTTCGCCACAACTTTCTCTCACTCTCTCTTCCTGTTTCTTGAGTAACGTTGCGATGGACTGGCGTCCTGTCCAGCTGGGGGGAACACATACGCCACAGAAACCGCGAAACCGGGCCCATGAGCCTGGCTAGGCTTGAAAAGGGCGAAAAGAAAAAAAAGAAAGTAACCGCTTGGCAGGATCAAACGGTTTTCCTGTGTCTTCGCAGACATGAATCGGCCTCTCCTCAATGCATACAACTTGTATTGAATATCTTTGTACACCACAGATCTCATAGTCCACCTTGATACCTGAAGCCCTTATTGATTTTCTGGGATCATCACTGATAATGATTTGAACCCGTGGAATGGAGTGTAATGTCCTTATAAGTATCCGAACGTGTAGAATTTTTTCTCCCTTTGATACAGTTGAAACATTCCCGTCAGAGGGTTACAATTCCATCCAAACTTTGTGTACAAAAGAGCTTGCAACATTTAGAAAGTTGGAAGTTTCTAAATCGCTGTGTTCCACACATAGCAACAATGACTGCATGTCTGTTCAATGTTTTGTGCTAGCATTTTATCTGTCATAAGAGATGAATGATCTGAAAAAATGAAACCCCTTTTATTAGTTCGAAGAGAGTAATATACTGATAATGAAAGTATCCTCAAATACACTCCCCCGCACCTTATGTCTATATACATACATATGTATACGCACACAAACACACACACACACACACACACACACACACACACACACACACACACACACACACTCAAACACCTCCTATACATACATGCATATGTGTATGTATGTATGTATGTATGTATGTATGTATGTGCGCGTATATATATATATATATACTCGTATATATATACTTGCCTTGCTGATCTGAAGGAGGGGCAGAACCCATGACCTCTGTAGACCCTCCTGCTGGTGAGATTGATTCCGTTAATGTTTCATTTTGGACTGATGTCAGTCAACACCCGAAAGAAAGGCATGGACAGAGAATAGATTCCAGAAGACCAACGTTTAGAAGATGAACAATTCGGTATAATGGTTAATTCGGATGGTTAAGAGTGATTGGACGCTGTAGCTGTCTTACTTACTCCGCTGAACCACAGTGGTCAGACCTCTAAATCTAAAAAGTGAGAACAGACTATCTTTCACTTAAAAGAAAAAAAAACAAAAACAAAAACTACTAAGCGCAGAGGCAAGAAGAAAAACCCTGCTGCGTCAAGGATTCGTTTACATAGCCACTTGAGGGTGTGACGCCTCATCATCTTCGGACACGAAGAAACTGATATTATCATGCACTCCACACACACACACACACACACATGCCTGTATGTACGTATATATATTCCTCTGCGTGTGCGCGTGTGTACATGTGTGTGTATGTATATATGTATGTACTTATGTATGCTCATACACAGAGACAGATATCCCTTACAAGATGACGTGAATCTCCCTGTCCTTGATGATTGCTAATGGTGTAGATGTAGATAAAATAAATGATATAAAAGTCTAAAGACTCTGCGAGACGATGAAAGATTTAAGAGATCCAGTAGCCATAACTTATCAAGGATTTCTGAGTTTGTTAGTGGTGGGGCGATTTTTTGTAGGAAACTAGGTTTAATGTACGTACAAACACGTACACATACACAAACATCAATGCTTATATATATATATATATATATATATATATATATATATACATATATGTGTATACATTCTTACACACAAACACATAATACATGTGTGTGTGAATGTACGCATGTTTTATGTATGCATGTTTGAGTGTTCTCAATCTCAAATTGGTGTTTACACATGTATAATGATGTTTACAAAGGCACAACTTTATATATATTTACAACACACACATGCTTATATACACAAATATTGTGTGTGTTGTGTATGCATGTGTTGTGTATGTATGTGTGTGTTGGGTGCGTTTGCTATGTACGTGTTTTTAGAGAAATTGAACTCTCTAGGTATAAAGCCAATGTCTAGTGTGTGGTCTAATAATGTCTACCCCTCTATTTTTGTCATTATTTACATCCAGCTGTGACCCTTTTATGACTCACAAAAAAACCTCAAATGTCAACAGAAATTTTTCACCAATCTTTAACATTTCTCTTTTTTCAAAGAGACGTAAATGTCGTCGTGGCACGGCTCTCGTTATACCATGACGGAGGCCTAGTTTCTATCCCTTTCTGGAACAATTTCAAATTTTGATGTGTGTCGGATCTTTTCAGTTTGACATACCTCTTCTGATTTCAGTGAAAATTTCTACACAGATATAGCTTTTCAAGACTGCAAATACGTCAAACCGAAAAGATACAATAATACAACCGAGTAATGATTTCAATGCTACAGGCACAGACAGCTGTATTTAGTATGTTGGGCACTGCTTAACAAAATGGCTATCTGCCTTATATTACTAACTCACTAACTTACTAACTACCTACTTAAGCCCTTCGCTCCTTATGGAACATAGACACCGACGTCTTTTCTCCACCGTTCTCGACTCCGGATTATGTTTTCCCAGGTCTTGTCGGTTTAGAATTGTTATCGATGCTTCTATAACTGCTTTTTTATTTCTAGTTTGGGCTGTTGGCCCTATGGAAACTTATTTTTGCCTTTGTGAAGAAGTGGTCCATATTTGTCAGACTTCTATCCTTTGACCTGTCCAGCATGAGAGGCTCTACAAGAAGCTTGTCCTCCACTGGCGTAACTCACAAAATTATTGAGACATTCAAGTTACCATATTGCAACAAGGACTGTAGCTTGCAGTGGTTATATCACTAATGCCATCATTAATAAAATCGTGAATGCTACGACACGCAATCTTTTGCACTTCCCTATAGATATTGATCCTAATTCCTTGACATAAAAAGTCATACTTTTCCCTTTCTCTTGAAATGTTATAAGTTATGCCAATATACACTGTATATTTAAATTTTTATTGGGTTGTCTGGAAAGTTCGTGCCGATTTTTAAAGGAAAGAAAAGGGTCAATAAATACTTTCCATTACATTTTTAATCAACCAAATATGACCCAAATCATGCAAAATTCTAGGGGTGGGGATTCATAATGCCTTCTCAAGTTTTTACCAAACTCGATGTGCTGACTTGATGCAATGCAGAAGCAGTATTTCTCAAATTTCAGCTTTCAAATTTAAGTAGTTTAGGAGTTATAGAGTTTTTATTTTGTTACCACTTAGGCCCTACTTTAGGAAATATTCTCTTCCTCTCATTTTTATTTCTGTGACGCTAAAAACTCTGACTATATTAATTGTTTTTCAGAATAGTAGGCTTATCCCACTAGAAGAGTATCTAAAATAATGTCTCATAAGAGAAGTGCTTGTGTCACTCAAAGAAACAAAAAAATCTGGGCAAAGAATCTCGTGCAATTTCAAGACGCACATAGGAAAAGAAGATCTGTTCCTCTAGAAGAGCATTTTTGGAAAACAACTGCAGGATACCAATGAAACTTCAAGTTGTCGGTCACTACCTGTTCTTTGGAGGTACTATCAAAGGAAGGAAAGAAAGAACAAAGGAAATTTCGAAAAGAAGTAACTTTTTTATGCCAAAAGAAATTAAATTTCCCATATTTATCAATTCAAAACGTACAAGCAAAAGTAGAAAAAGTGCTGAGTACCTACGATAAATGTATAAAACGAGGAAAATACGATTCATTGAAAGGAATTTTTGGCATCACAAAGGAAAACGGTGAATGGCTGTGCAGTGAGGACAGAAGGTTATATTATCTTCAAATTGAAAGCAAGGGACAAGCTGGGTATGTAACTGGAAAGGCAGCCAGTTCCAAAATTATCCATCCACCCAAAAGAAGAAAAATGTCTTTAATGCCAGCTTCAACCAGAACAACTCCAGTGTCATCATCAACGCCTGAAGCGGAGACTGAAAGTGAATATCAAGAGTCTGAAAAATCAGATGAAGAATCTACACAAACAAGGAGGAAGTATAGCAAAACTGGAACTGAAACCAAATTAATAATATCTTCCACGCTATCAACCCAAAAAGCAGCAACAGTTTGTCGACAATTATTTCATGATGGAATCAAATTCGAGACTCCTTCTCAATCTGGTATTTACAGATCGATTATCAAAGAAGCTGTTAAAACTATAAAAAAAATGAAAAAAAAAACACTATATTTAGAAAATTGGTCATTTCATTTTGATGGAAAACGTATTGATGACCAAGAATACCAAGTGCTAGTTTTAAAGAATGAATATAGAGAAGTTAAGTTAGAAGCACTCCAATTACCAAAAGCCGATACTGTTGTGAAAAGAATAACAGCTGTTTTAGATGAATACAATTTATGGAACTATGTAAAGATGATTGTCGCTGATACAACGAGTGTGAACACTGGGAAAATAAATGGCATTGTCATTCAGTTAAAAAGACTTTGCTCAAAAGGGTTGAAAGAACCGCAATTTATTGGATGTCAGCATCATATCCTTGATAGAGTTCTTCGCGTTGTAATGGATAACAAACTTGGAGAAAAAAAGTCATCCCCAATATTGAATATACATTCAACCCAGAGCTTCTAAGTAATTACGAGAAACTCCAGGCTAATTTCAGCAATGTTGAAGAAAAGATTACTGAATCAGCAGGATGGCGAGATGACATGAAATTTCTATTTCATTTGACCAGAGTTTTCGTTTCTTTGAAGAAACCGGAAAATTTCCTACTGTAAAGTTTAAAAAAATACCTAACTTAAGTAATGCTAGATGGAATTCTCGAGCAATACCAGACTTTTGGCATTTATTCTTCTACCAAAGAAAAGAGTTTTGCTTCTCAATGTTTGTCGATTCATCTCCTACAGCTGGGCAGATTTTTGGTTCAATGCACATGATCATCAGAAGTTATGTGGTAGCCTGCAAGTTCATAAAAATGCATTGAATTCTGTAAAAAAAACTTTTGGAGTAGAGAACCATAAAAACTGAACATTCCCAGAACAAATCAAAGTGCAGAACGGGCAATCAAGTGCCTTCAAGATCTTTATGATGTTTGTAGAAAGAAGGAGAAACTTCAACTTCGATTTATTTTATCTAACAAAACATATTAGTTTTTTGTTATGTTTAAAAATTTGCTGACATTCAGCACCCCTTTTCTTATACAATTATTTAAAATTGGAAGTAAACCTATAAAGTTAAAAATATGTATTGTTTTAAATTTTGTATTTTATCGAATGCTTGTAGTGGCCTCTGTCTTAAAATAGCCTAGTTTTGAACCTTTGCATAGAGTAACTTCAATTCAATAATCTTTAAAATGCTTAAATACACTTATTCCCATCTCTCTTGTGTTTACAAGGATTTAGGCAGCGGAAATACTGAAGTGTGAATCTAGTGCCACCTAGTGATTATAGTTTTAAAAGCCCATAACTCCGAAATTACTTCAACTAGAAAGCTGAAATATCAGATATACTATTTCTGCATTGCATTGGGTCAGCACATCAAGTTTGGTAAAAACTTGAGCACGAGTTACGAACCCCATTAGAATTTTGTATGATTTGGGTCAAAAGTGGTGCTAGATTTCTTAAGTTAGGGGTGACATTTTTTTCAATTAAAGCAAAATAAAATTATTCATCGAATTACAGTATAGAGTTATTAGGTTGTGAAAAAGCCATGACCCTAATAAACACTGAGGAAGAATTGTTGTTATTGGGTTGTCCGATTTTTAAAGGAACGGAAAAGGTCAATAAATACTTGCCATTACATTTTTAATCAACCAATTATGAACCATAATTGCACAATGCGTCTCCATTTTTCCTTTAACTTGAAAATACCCTCTTCCCAGAATTGAGGTGGTTTCATGGCAAAGAATTCACCAAGGTATCTTTTTACGTCATCCAAGGAATTGAAATTTTTACAATGAAGACTATTATGCAGAGATCTGAATAAGTGGAAATCCGAAGAAGCAATATCTGGTGAATATGGAGGGTAGGGTAACATATCCCAGCCGAGCTGCAGCAATTTTTGTCTGCTTCCCAAAGTATCAAGTGCCGAAAATTAACTTTCTTATTTTCCATTTTAAAGGGTTACAGAATTAACACAGGTTATAGGAACATAAACCTTCTTCCACGAAAAGTTAGCTTAAACTGTGCTCTAAATGGAGGTGTAGTTAAATCCTATTTTATGGACTCAACCACGTTCTAAAATAAGTCGAAATGTAAGCTGCTATAAATCGGCACGAACTTTTCGGACAACCCATTACATTGCTCTGATACCAGTAAAATGTGTGGAGCATAGTCATGAGATACAACATTCGAGGCGACATCATGTAGACATTCATTGAAAGCGGTTCACTGCCAGAGTTCAGCAGATGCAGAGGCGCAGGCACTTTAAAATATTGTTGCAGTGTCACATCATAGTACAAAAAAGAATAGGGAACACAACAACGGCGATATCAGCTGCAGCAGTCAGAACTGTCACCATGAAATTCAGAAGCGAAATACACATACGCACGCGTGTATGTGCAAACGTACGCATATATACGTTTACACTATATGCATACAATAATAATTCTCTGCAGCTGATGAGTGAAATGTAACAGTAGAGAGAAAGTGTACAGAAGCCCTTCATGTGTGACTGGATGTGTACATATATGTGCGTGCGTGTATATGTATGTATGTTATGCATATGTATAACACACATATGTACATAATATATACGCACACATGCATATATGTGTGGAGGTGCAATGGCCCAGTGCTTAGGGCAGCGGACTCGCGTTGGGAGGATCGCGGTTTCGATTTCCAGAACGAGCGTTGTGAGTGTTTATTGAGCGAAAACACCTAAAGCTCCACGAGGCTCCGGCAGGGGGGTGGGGGTGGCGATCCCTGCTGTACTCTTTCGCCACAGTTTTCTCTCAGTCTTTCTTCTGTTGGCCTGCTCGCTTAGCCAGCGGGGTGGCGTCATTGAAGGCTAAAACAGTGTGAAGCGCATTGTGACCAGCGATGTTTAGCAACATCTGATAGCCTGGTCGGTCACGGTCACGGTGACGATGTCATATATGTGTATGGATATAAACAGATAAATGAATGTATGTTTATATGTGTGTGTATATGTATATATATACGTATGCATGCATGTATGTATGTGTGTGTATTACACACACACAGAGGACAACAACAACAACCAATACCACAGGCAGTTCATTAACACCTGGCAGCTAAAGAGAAAAACAGATTTCACCGAATTTCTTTCATTCTTGGCTTTGATTTTGTTTGTTTTCTTACAGCATTTATTTTGTTGTTTTGTTGATTTTATTATTATATTTTGTACTTGTTTATTCTTTGACTCTAGAAAGTCAATCTGTTATCAGAGAATTCAAGGCAAACCTACATTCGGAACGATGCCATCTTACAGATGGTTCAGGTGAGGCTGGTGTACGTATGAGTGTCTATAAGAGCGTATGCGCGCGCGAAGATTCCTGTTGGTTGGCTTAAAGGATTGGTCTGACAATTAAAAGTAGTTTTGCACCTGCAAATATTTTATTTATAAAAGGTAAAAGTACACAAACTTGTATCGTATTCATCAACGTACTTACACACACACACACACACACACGCACACACATTTTCATAGCATTTTTTCTGATGGCCGGATAACTGAAGAGATGGCGACGTGAATTTTCACCCCGGCATCCGAAACTCGGAGTTTTATCATGGCTACCGAATAATTGTCACATATTACACATAAATTCCTCTATTTACATAATATCGAGGTCTCTTTCATTCTTTTGTTGTCTTACCATTTTATCAATATATGTGTGTGTGTGTGTGGTGTGTGTGTGTGTGTGTGTGTGCGTGCGTGCGTGTGTGCGTGCGTGTGTGTGTGTATACATACGCACACAGACATATATTCATATGTGTACACACGAAGAAAAGAACGAGAAAGACTCTGTGTGTGTGTGTGTGTGTATATATATATATATATATATATATATATATATATATACGCAGAGAAAGAGAGAGAGAGAGAGAGAGAGAGAGAGAGAGAGAGAGAGAGGAGGGGTATATAGATAAGTAGATAGGTATATATGTGTGTTTGAGTGTGCATTGGCTTTATGTATTTTCTGCACATGCATAACAGTCCTAACTGCGACATACTATAAGAGTTTCATGGTCGTCAGGATTAGTTTCGTGGTCATCAGGATGAATTTGCACTCATAAGGGCAGTAACCCAAAATTTCGCCTTTCGAGTTCAGGAAACGGTCTGGATTGAGTGAATTTTTTCAGAATGAT
>NC_043006.1:53244222-53269222 GCF_006345805.1 Octopus sinensis | reverse complement strand
AGACTCTAGCCTCTATCCATCAACTCAGATTCTTCTCCAGCTGTTGTTTAGCCCCATGTCAGCTTTGCGAGAGAAGATATATGATCTGAGATTTACTCGCTATGACCAGCTCTGCTTTTTAATAATATCAAAAACTACTTTATCTGTACATTATTTACATAATTTACTTTCGACAGATATTTTTCCTCATCTTGTCTGTTGTTAACACAACGTTTCGGCTGATATGCCCTTCAGCCTTCTTCAGGTGTCTTGGGGAAATTTCGAACCTGGGTTCTCATTCCTAAGGTATTCTTCGATGTTGTTGTTATTATTATTATTGTTGTTCAGATCACTGCTTGGAATCGAACTCAGAATCTTGGGGTTAGTAGCCCGCGCTCTTAATCCCTACGCCATATGCCCGTGGGCATATGTTAACAACAGACAAGATGAGGAAAATATCCGTCGAATGTAAATAATGCAAATAATGTACATAATTCCTCATCTCTTAAATATAGAACTGTACTTTATCTGTGTTCTTTCTTTTTATGTTTTTAAGACAGTAGTGAATGATTTGAGGGATTTTGACTGCTATTTTTACCAGACCATGTAACATAAAGCAGGCTTCCCTCGTTGGTTCGTTTGTACCTTTCCTCGCTGTGGTCGCAAATGTATTCTTATTTTAATTTTTATTTTATTATTAACAATACTTTCTACTATAGGCGCAAGGTCAGAAACTTAGGGGAGGAGGATAGTCGATTACACCAGTTGAGTATCCCCAGTGCTCACGATTCTGCAAATTCGTCGCCTTATTTAATTATTAATAACAAGATTAATCAGGAAGAAGGGGCTGTGCCCATTAATATCACAAGCTGCGTTCTGAGTTCAAATTCCGCCGAGGTCGACTTTGCCTTGCATCCTTTCGGGGTCGATAAATTAAGGACCAGTTTCGCACTGGGGTCGATATAATCGATTTAATCCGTTTGTCTGCCATTGTTTGTCTTCTCTGTGTTTAGCCCCTTGTGGGTAGTAAAGAAATAAGTATTTCGTCTGTCTTTACGTTCTGAGTTCAAATTCCGCCGATATCGACTTTACCTTTCATCCCTTCGGGGGCGATAAATTAAGTACCAGTTGTATACTGGGGTCGATCTAATCGACTGCCCCCCGCCCAAAAAAAATTTCGGGCCTTGTGCCTAGAGTAGAAAAGAATATGATGCTAGTGGATTGGTACGAACAGAAAAGTGCTTCGTGATACTTTTCTCTCAGTGATCTGAGTTCAAATCCCGCTAAAGCCGATTCTGTCTTTCATCTTGTCCTCCCACGAGATCGATAGATTAAGTACCAGTAACATAATACACCATAGCCGAGTCAGTTGTGTAACCCTTCCATCCCTTCTATAAATGAACGATCTTACAAATACAGTATGTATAATTATATTGCATATTTAGTATTACATATTATTATTGCCATCCAATACATCGGTGATAGGGTGTTAAAATCGGTAGGGTACCAGGTTAATTTCATTGTGGTATTTATAGACATTCTTCTACGCCGTGTTTCCGCTTTGAGATAAGCCGAAGTTAGAGAACGTTGTTATTGTTATCTGATATATTACTGTTGCAGTTTTTATTTTTTAATTGTAAAGCTACGAAAGTGGGTCAAGAGTTTCGTGTATTGCATATTCAAACTGATGAGTGCAACGCTTGAACTCTTGGCATTTATTTAGCTTTACTGCTAAATTGTGTGTGTGTGTGTGTGTGTATGTGTGTGTGTAGACGCACACAGATATGCACTACATTTACATACTGAATCCAGTTTCTCTTTTTTGTACCAGACGGCGAGCTGGCAGAAACGTTAGCACGCCGGGCGAAATGGCTTAGCAGTATTTCGTCTGCCGTTACGTTCTGAATTCAAATTCCACCGAGGTCGACTTTGCCTTTCATCCTTTCAGGGTCGATAGATTAAGTACCAGTTATGCACTGGGGTCGATGTAATCGACTTAATACCTTAGTCTCTCCTTGTTTGTCCTCTCTGTGTTTAGCCCTTCGTGGGCAAAAAAGAAATAAGAATCGTTAGCGCACCGGGCAAAATGCTTAGCGGCATTTCGTCCGTCTTCATGTTCTGAGTTCAAATTCAGCCGAGGTTGACTTTGTCTGTCATCTTTTCAAGGTCGATAAAATAAGTACCAGTTGTGCACTGGGGTTGGTGTAATCGACTAACCTCTTACTCCAGAAAAGTTCAGGCCTTGTTTTTCCGCAACTT
Organism: Octopus sinensis; assembly: GCF_006345805.1. Classification (NCBI taxonomy): domain Eukaryota; kingdom Metazoa; phylum Mollusca; class Cephalopoda; order Octopoda; family Octopodidae; genus Octopus; species Octopus sinensis. The sequence goes on along the minus strand of NC_043006.1, from coordinate 53,266,984 downwards.
GATATAATTATTATATTTCTAAACAATGGTATTAATTAAACAAGAACGTATGGTTGCTAACAGGGCTGTTGTTATGATGCTCGGTTCACAAGCACGTGATTACGGGTCCGACCTTACCGCATGGTTTTTTGGAAAACATACTGCTATAGCATGGAATTGACCATGATTTATGCGAAGTTTGACTGACAGGAACCTGTTGCATATGTATGTATGTGTGCTCTTACACCTGTGTTGTTATTTATGTTCTATTCTTTTGTATCCCTTAACCTAGGTTTTCGTTACCCCACCAGAAAAAAAAAGAAAAAACGTTGCTTGTTCCTTCTCGAGCCATGCCTGGCTCATAGGGTCGGTTTCCTTGGCGTATAGGTTCCCCACATGGACGGGAAGATGCAGGAGGAAAGAGAGAGAGAAAGTTGTGGCGAAAGAGTCAGCAGAATTTCGCCATTTCCTTCTGCCAGAGCCGCGTGGAGCTTAGGTGCTTCGCTCATAAACACACACATCGCCCGGTCTGAGATTCGAACCAGCGATCCCTCGACCGCGAGTCCGCTGCTCTAACCACTATGCCATGTGCCTCCACACACACACCCACAAAGTACCACACCGAAATAAGTACTGAACTCAATATGACCAACTAAAACTCCATGACATTAGTACCGCCAGCATGATCCCAGTCCAATGATTGAAACAAGTAAAAATGTATTGATTACTTGACCGTTGTTGTACTGAAGTTAGCAATATACTGTTAAATTATTTCATAGAAAATGCTAGACAGCAAGGAAGAGGTAAGAGTTTACTAGTGGAGGTCGATAGTTGAGGGCTCGTAGTTCGTCATCCGAGTAAGATTCGTGGAGACCTGGACATTACAAGAGTGAGCTGAAGAATATTCATTACGAATAACAAAGAAGCTGTTGAGAAAGCACCAGGATAGGTCTGGCTGGGAAAAGGTCAGTAGAATGCCTCTTGGACACAAGTCTAGGCTTGATCAACCTATGTTGGTTCGCCTGAAAGAAGGAAAATGATGTAAAACCCAAAACAGTGACTTCACGATACAACACTGACGATATGTCCAAGTGTAGCATTCCTTAATATATGTAGAACTATCTAATCAACCATTTCTTGCTTATTATTCTTTACTACTCTGACATCACTGGATAATCAGTTAGGTTGTCTCTCAGAGGTGGGTAGATAATGTACATAAAATTCTGTGGTGAATGAATAATTTGGACTTTATTTGGTTCAATGTACAGTCTGTCCCAATATCTTTGATCTCACACTACACGTATTTTACACGTTCACCTCTTATGATATATGCTGATTAAATCTCCGAGAATGAATGATTGAGTGTGTTACATAAAACAGATTCCACACCATTGACCAGATGGGATCATAACACTTTTCAGTGGAAAGATCAATAACGTATACTCAAATATAGAGACGTATTTTAAAGATGAAATTTCAACTTTCATTGCATCAAAAGTGCTTTAAAGATGAAATTTCAACTTTCATTGCATCAAAAGTGCTTTAGCTTTTGTTTGTATTACATGCGTGCATGCATAAATACATTATATATATATATATATATATATATATATGTATTACGTGATCACGTGACCGACCAGGCTATCAGATGTTGCTACACATCGCTGGTCACAATGCGCTTCGCATTGTTTTAGCCTTCAAATGACGCCACCCCACTGGCTAAGTGAGCTGGCCAACAGAAGAAAGAGTGAGAGAAAGCTGTGGTGAAAGAGTACAGCAGGGATCACCACCACCCCCTGCCGGAGCCTCGTGGAGCTTTAGGTGTTTTCGCTCAATAAACACTTACAACGCCCGGTCTGGGAATCGAAACCGCGATCCTACGACCGCAAGTCCGCTGCCCATATATATATGCCATCCAGAATCAAGCAGCATCACAATTTATTGAAGTGGATGATGATATGTGAGGACTTTCAGAGTAATCCCAAACGACATAATTTTGTCAGCAACTTTTATATTTCAGCTGTATCATCCATGGCCACCAATTATGCACATAAGAGTAATCCTAGTAAAATTCTAACTTTACATTGGCATTTAACATCGAAATATTAGTCCATTTTTTCCTTTCTTTTCTTTTCTTACTTTTTTTTTTTTTGCTTCAAGCGTTCAGTCTTAAACTCAGAAGTTACTCATCTTGATGTTTCCGGGATGATTGTTATCACATTGACAATGATAAAATATCAAGTAATGGACTTTGATATCTGACTCTTTATTTTAGCATTTGTAAATACGACATCTCCACAGACTGAACAACCACTATGGCCTCATCACGGTTAGAACTGGCTACTGTGACATCATCATTAATAGACCTGACTGCACAGGCATTTCAGCAAGTTGAAACCCCGTCGTAGTCAAACTGACATTTAACAAACTGGAGAAAGGAGAAAGGAAAAAATTGTGTGAGTAACGCAGATAAGCTATTTTCGGTTTTACATCTTCCCATTCTCTAAACAGGTTGGTTAACTGCCTATTACATGATACGAGTTTTAAATAGGTTTTAAGTAACGTTCTATAGATGATGTTGTCTTCGTAAATTGGTAATTAAATAAATATGTAACTTAAGTGGGAAGCTGAACGCTGTTTCAGCTGCTTACTACCAGCTGTGACCCTCAGCGAAGTTAAATTGACATTTAGATACAAAATTTTTTAATTAATTCTTCTTCTGAGTCGGAATCTGCCAAAGCAGCGAACCAGTTGTTATCTACAGTCTCTGGCATTTTTATTTATCAAACACTATTTAAGTTCACTCATTGCAGAAGTAGAACAATGTTCCTATTTTTGTACTTAGTGTATAATTTCTTTTTTAATTTTGTTCTCTATTTTGTTTGTATGTGATTATTATTATTTTTTTTATATATATATCAGATCGTCTGCAGAACAGACAAATGCTAATTGTGTTCGAAATAGTCTCATTTATATTCAATAAAGAACAAAAGACACCCACACATTCAGCATTTGTATTAATACTTGTATGTCACGAGTGTTTGAACGTAGCAATTATTTCTATAGTTCCTCAAAGACAGTGAACCATCCCATAACATATTATTTCTCAATAGAAAGGAACAGAGCAAAGAGCAGCCACCTGGCGTGTCGGATTTTTTAATATTCGATATTTATATTTAGTTTATTTTTATCATATTCAGGAAGCTGAACTCATATTGTGGTCACGGGCGTGGATAATCAAACCAGGTCTCTCCTAGTAATATATCTAAAATATTAAAGCATCATTCAGTGTTACAAAACTCACTTAATGTAGAATGGTGTTTTCCTTCATGTTTGTATTAGACAACGCACTGTTAGATGCGCGCGCACGCACACACGGCTCTTATAAACTCGCTTTTGTAATTTGGTATCTATTATCATTTTTTTACATTGAGACAGGTCCCCTGGTGAATACCATGGTCGACACCTCTAATCGACACGGAGTGAGTGAGCCGATATAGTTATAGGAGCAATGTGCTATGTTCAGATTAATCTAGATTTTGTACAAGAAGTTTGGCTTCAATGAAGATCGTGGACTTGAAAAAGGGCGCAGAAGATTACATGACGTAGTTTCGACATGATCTTAAAATTGATGATAACACTTTGGATGATGGTCTAACTTTGTTTTCTTGAGACTATGATGCAGAGTAACTACCAAAACTCAAACATTGCTCATCTGTATTAAATATGAGCCATTGCTGGATTTTACGGCATGCAGGGGCTTTTTCCGTCCGGGTTGCGGATCCGTGGAATAAGCTGCCGGACGAGATGATGAAGATGCCGACGACCGCTCGGTTCAAAGCTTCCCTTGACCACAAGTGGCCTGAACTCTTTACATGAACACCACCCTGTACATAACTCCATGTCCCCCTACATGGCCTTGCTTTTTGCTTTTTGAGCCAAAAAATTAACTAACTAACTAACATACCTGGATATTCCAGAGAAAACTTTCCAATCTCAGCAGAAGTTTGGTCAGTTCTTCTTGTGGCACTTTATAATCTCATTTATGCTCTGCCACTCATACAAGTAAATGATCTACATCCCATGGATCATACTCAGCTTATTTCGCTCTTGTCTCTAAGAGGTCAACGCCCATTATGTCTTCCTATCATGTTGTAGTGAATCAACGCGGAATCATCTGTATGGGTGTGGGACTTGCTAAGAATACCAAGCGAGTTACCCCACAAATAACAACCGACCGTACTGAAGAAAAAGGAAGCACACGTTAGATAACGTAACCCTGAATACACTATGTCTGATGAAAACGGATTGTCACGTTGGAACACCTTTGAGAACAAGTCTTCTGAATGATGGCTAAATAACAAGTGACATCTTATTTACATATATACTTTTGCAAACATCGCTGGAATTTTCAAATGTCAGAGAAACAAATAAGAGACAAGGAGAAACACAGTGAAACGAACACTATCTACAAAGACACTGTACATGTGGATCATGTACAGTATCTCTGTGCTAGGAGCTCATTATATTTCATACTGAAGCACAATTCTTTTGAGGAAGAAAAATTGTGAGACAGTAACAGTCATGCCACTTTCTGTGGTATTAACAATGTAAGTGAAACGAATTCTAGGTTTGAGACAATGTGAACTACGTTTGTCAAGGACTTCTAGCTATTTGTTCTACGATGCCTGGAATTATATTTTAAGATTTAGTGGTATTGGGAGTTTGTAGAGAACTTATAGCTATACTATAGTTTTCTTTATCTTTTTACTTGTTTCAGTCATTAGACTGCGGCCAAGCTTGGGCACCGTCTTGACGGGTTTAGTTGAACAAGTTGAATCCCTGTACCTACTTTTTATGTCTGGTATGGTACTTATTATATCGGTCATTTTGCCGAACCACTAGTTTACGGGGACGTAGACAAACCAACACCTGTTGTCAAGCTGTGGGACAGACAAACATATAAAGACACACACACATACATACATACGACGATCGTCCACAGTTTTCGGCTCCCTAATTCAATCACAAAACTTATGCGAAAAGTAATGGTTTCCTCTGACTTAGCAAGAGTAAATTTGTTGAAATTGTATAGCCCCAGGTCAGCCCTGATTTACTGCATGCAGGTAGTCCTTTGTTGTAGTTACCACTGAGATTAATAGACAATAATTATTTATAGTGTATATAAATTAGGATTCAGCTAAACTGATCAATCTAATTTACACAACAGTGCATACATACATTAACAACGTGGTTTATTAGTCCTTTCATAATGCACGAGTGTTCATTAAAAAAGTATACCTTAAATTTTAAATTATCAAATAAATAAATAAAAGGCGTGGGTTTGTGGTAAGAAGCCTGCTTCCCAACCACATAGTTCCGAATTCAGTCCCACTGCGTGGCACCTTGGGCAGGTATCTTCGGGCCGACCAAATCCTTGTGAGTGGTTTTTGTGGTCGGAAGCTGAAATCGTATGTGTGTATGTCCCTTGTGTCTGTTTGTCAACTGATGGTGTGTTTGCGCCCCCTGTTACATAGCGGTCTGGTCGGCAAAAGATACCAATAGAATAAGTACCAGTCCTTTATTAAAAAAAAAAAAAAAAAAGGACTGGGGTCAATTTGCTCCACTAAAAACTCTTCAAGGCCATGCCCCAGGATGGCCACATTTTAATAACTGAAACAAGTAAAGAAAAAACGCTTGTAAGCAAGAAAACTGAATTGTATCTTCATTAGAAAGGTATACATCTCAAACTATATAATAAAGTAGTCCTAGATATACGATGTTTGAAAAAAAAAAAAAAAGACACGGTGGGCATGACTAGAATATCTTTGATCATAGGTCTACGCGATCAGGACTGTCCTTGGGTTAAACAAGTATGAATTGGTAGTGTAACCTGTTAAGTTAATCAAGCAAATTCAGAGTTATGCCCCTTGTACACAAACAACGTTACGAATTAAAAGGCTGATGTTCACAAATTTGTTCCAGGTTTCAAAATATGCTAAATTATTGTGAGGCTGGCTGTAGACGAGAAACCGAGTATCAAATCTTAAAATATGTTATTTCTATATTACATGACTAGCTGAATGACCCGGCGTTGCTAGGGTTACTGTTGTTTTTATTGAGATTAGTAAACGTTAAATATGAAGACATTTTTTTCTCATAATTATTTCAAATATCTATATTTTATTTTAAAATATCCAAATTGTAATAGTAGAATTTAAAACTGAAAATCTGTCAATCATGAAGCACCTCAGGGTAAACAATATTCATTGTGCAATTTTTGTTGGTATCCGAATGAATAAATTGTTGCTGCTTCCAACTCGTGCGCAACCAACATAGAGCTGGCTGTGGGAAAAGTATGTAGTAGGGAGATGAAGTCCAACTACCTTGAAGAACTGATCCTGAGATTTGTTAATGGGAATACCAAAACTTAGTTTGACTGGAAACTGAAGCCTCTTAAATTTAAATGGAACACCTGTAGGTGTGAAAGGAAATTTTGGAATAAAGACATTTTCTTCTTTGTGACTAACTATTTTGATTGTTGCCTGTAGGACATGGGGCTTTATGGAAGTAACAATAGAGTTCCATTACACATACGAGGTGGGTCAATATTTCTAAGCAACATAATAGGAGCATCTAGCTTTTGTCTCAAGTTATGCGGTGCCATCCCAGTAGGTTTAAATGTGTTCAGAAATTCAACAGGGTATTGAACAGCCTGATCTTGATCGACTGTTGTGTGAATTGATGGAAAAGTCATTTCTGAAGTATCTGTTAATTTTTGAAGAAGTTCATGATTGAGTTTATCAACCATTTCATTAGTTGGAGCCAGTATAGCTCTTTCACATAGCCAGGTTACATCAGTCTAATTGACAATCACACATACACTCACATACTGACACACACATTACATTTACATAATGAATGCGCAAACACACACTCATACAAAATGTACTGTCCTGTTATAAAATGTCCTTTACTATATCATATGTAACGAATGCACAAACACACACACACTCATATACAAAATGTGACATCATCGTCATGGTATAAAATGTCCTTTACTCTAATTGAGTATAGAAAGGTTATTTCTGTATACATTGTTTTAATCCAAATGAAAATAAAAATTACATGTTGAAACTCACAGGATGTAATACTATTACCTTGTAAAATTTGATCTGATTTGGGGAAGCCATTTGAGAATGTATAGGGAACAGACAGTCAAATAATTATATATATATATAGAGAGAGAGATGATGTGGCTATATTTACGGATTTGTTTGTTCCTTCTAGAGCCATGCCTGGCTCATTAGAGCCGGTTTCCCAGTTTCCTTGGCGTATAGGTTTCCCACCTGGATAGGACACCGGTCCGTCGCAGGTGAGCTGCAAGATGCAAGAGGAAAGAGTAAGAGAAAGTTGTGGCGAAAGAGTCAGCAGAGGTTCGCCATTACCTTCTGCCAGAGCTTAGGTGTTTCGCTCATAAACACACACAACACACATCACCCGGTCTGAGATTCGAACCTGTGATCCCTCGACCGATGCTCTAACCACTAGGCCATGTGCCTTCACATATTCATGTATAATCGATGTAAAAGTTCTTTCAAATTTTGGTATAAGGCTGGTAATCTTGGTGGGTAGGTGGCAAGCCAATTACATCGACCCTAGTTCTTGATACCAAAAGGATAATAAAGTCTTCATTTGAACTTAGAACACAAAGCTGGAAGAAATGCCATCAAGCATTTTCTTATGGCATGCTAATGATTCTGCTTCGTTCACGAAGGTGTGATTTTTAATGAATAGGCGGATGAACGAAATATCTTGTGGTATTTAGTTATAGTCCTTCACGTTCTGAATTTATGGATAGTAGATGTTACTCAGCACTACACCACCTAGTATTTGAGTGGTTTTAGTACACTCAGTTGCAAGAATTTGAGCTTCTAAAAGCTCTCCAGTTTGAAGATACCCTCCTCCCACTAGTCTTGAAGGTTCCTCAACACTTTTTCCTTACGACTAAGCAATAAAAAAGATGGCAGTTTCCAGCCAAGATCAACTTAGATTTTCATTACATATTTAAGGCTGCGAGGCCTAGCAGTTAGGTTGTTGCACTCACGATTGCAAGATTCCCGGACCGAGCGGTGCGTTGTGTTCGTAAGTAAAATACTTCATCTCATGTTGCTCTGTGATCCCCTCGACATGTGACGTGTGATAGACTGTGCACCTGTATAGGTAATGTTATCTGATGGAAAGTGAGTTCATATATAGCACTAATATTCCATCGCTATAAGCAAATCATCTCTGCAGGTTGTTCACCAAGGACTCGAGAGACTGCCATTATTATTACCAGTCATGTACTGGGGTCAATTTAAACAACTGCTCTCACCACCAATATTTGCTTGTCATGTTAGAAATCAAATTTGATCAATAAGAGAGAATTGAATGGAAAATAAAATTAACATCAATATCATAACTGTGGTACAAATTATTTTTTTTTTCTATTGCTTACAGAGCTGGTGATCAATGACAATAGTTAGCTCTGGAGGATTAATTTCGAAGAGGATGGCACCAACACGTCATGTGTGTCAGCTAGTGCCATTCTATCAGTATTACATTGACACTATTTAAAATTGCGTTTTAACAAGGGAAACAAGCGAGGTTCAAAGCATTACATGAGAATGGATATAACTACAATAATTTATAAAATCAAGGTTGATTCGGAAGGGAGATTAACAAGGGAGGTAACTCCTTCATAACTATAATATTCGGTTTTTACTTTATTTTTTTTGCATTGAAATTATAAGACATTTTAATTTCCTTTTCTCGGCAATATGGGGATATTCGTAGCGGTGTAATGTTATCAAGACACAAAACCATGGCACTTCGCATCTGATGGTTTTGAAAAGGCAAAACCTTTATCAGAGTACCTGTATATTAGAGTATATTCTGCAATCTGGTGAACATTAAGACTATTTGAATGGATAACAACTATTCAAGGATGCTGTATGCAAGATTGACAAATCCAGAGAGGCCTTTACCAAGGCTCCAACAAGATTCCCGGAACAAAGGCTCTCAACTGAGTGGCCACACAGTCTTCTTTGGTGTCCATAGTGAGATATAGATGTTTGAAGTAGAAGAGGGAGAGAAATGAGTTATGATGTGATACATATGCAATACTAAATTGAATGAAGACTAAAAGATATATGATGATAATGGATGGTATCTGTAGTAGAAGTAAACATGAGATGTTGTACCAGAGACATGATGATGCAGGATTGAGGAAAAAGGGGTAGCTGGCCCAATTGTAGACCTGTCCAATACTATGTCAGCATAAAGAATCAGATATTAACGTTAAACCAATGCTGACAATAACAATAGTAGATATTCTAAAAGTTGGATGTTATTAAAAAATCCTTAGCATGCCAGACATAATGCTTAGTGGCATTTCCTTGGTTTAAACGTTCTGAGTTCAAAGTCCACCAAGGTCGACTTTGTTTTCTATCCTTTCAGGGTCGAAGAAATAAGTACCAGCTGAGCATTGGGGTCAATGTGAGCCACATATCTCCTCCCACCACAATTTCAGCCCTTCCACCTATAGTAGAAAGGATCGTTAATAAATCTCACTTCAACATCTTTCATCTTGATCCTCATCACATCAATAAAATACAAATCTTTCTTGTGTTGCACAATATCATCAATTGTCCATCCTGGTAAATATTTATTAATGATACACAACAGTTAAATAAGCGCTACAATTTGATGATGATGGTGTTTGTGGTAAAGATACATCAGAGAAAAGCTAAGAGTAAATGGTGAGTTCATATCTAATAATACAGTACATTAAAGATGAGGTGTAGCTGTCTTGTAGATCTGTTCAACCTATGAAAAATCAATGATGATGATGACAACCATTTGAATCAAACAAGAAAAAAAGTAAAGAATAACAAGGAAGCCATTTCTTTGAACATAAATAAATATAATTTACTTTTTTTCCCCATACAGATTTCTGTTTTCTCCCTTATTCTAGCCACTTCAACCCCCAATCAATGTTTAAAAAAACTCAGCAAAGTATGGAATCTACAAAGAAACACATTGCATTACAGAAGAGTCCATATGTTATTATTAAGAGACAAAAAGAAAAACTGTAATCTTTCTTGTTTTTCCTTTCCTTTATAAAGGGTGGGTTCTGATTTTTGTATCATGTTAGGTAATTCCAAATCGAAAGTAATATTTTCAGTAACCAATTCCAACATGATTTTACTCCTTGTGAGTATTCTTCAGCTAATGATCAGCTTTTATTTTGTTATAGATTTTTCTTCTTAGTTTGACTTACTTGGTGGCTGTATGTATTTGTCACTTATATTTTAATGTATATGTGCCAGCAAGCACAAGATGGCTCGGTTATGTATGTATGCAAGTGCGTACATATATAGACTATAAGAAAATAACAATGCTACATCAGTTAACTTCCTCTGACAACAGATACAGCTTCAGTAACAGCTACCTTACTGTAGTATTTCACATTACTGGGAATATTAGCGATAAAACTGAACACTGTTTGGACACCTGTGGGAAAGAATAAATAACATGTTGAAATAAACATATATTAAAATGATGCGATAACATTGTTTCAGAAAGAAAAAAAAAAAAAAAAAACTATTTGATATTAACAGAGTATGAGAAATAAGTCAAGACAGCATTGCATTTAATGATAACACCACTTAATCCAATGAATTTATACTTGCATGTAAAACATACACACTCAGGAGTAATAAGCTAACAAAGGTGTCTCAAAACGGTCACTTGATACTAGAAATAGCAGCAAAATCTCACCCTACCATTTTAATAAAAGATATATATATCACTTAATGTAATTATGGATTTTGGAAAAGACAGAATGATGGTGACCAGGACATCTTTGATCACAGCTCTCCTCAAACAGGAGTGCTGGGCTGAAAGACAACATTCAGGTATGTGTTTATGTATGTATAAATTATATGAACAAGAGAAGTAATATACTATTTTTACATGAATTGTGAGATTATTGAGTTTAAACAATCTCAGCAGTACAAACATGGACAGGGAATGATTTCTAGATGGCTGCAGTCCTGGAGAGTGAGAGACAGAAAAGAAATGACTATTGATATGGACATCAAAGAGAGAGAGAGAGAGTGTGTGTGTGTGTGTGTGGAAAGAGTATGCAACCAGGTAGTTGAATAGAGGCTAGGGAAGGCAACTAGCATTAACATTATTCAAGTGTAAATATCCATAATTACAAAACCTGTTCATTAACTTTGTGTGTGTGCGCTAATCCAGTTAACCCTTTTTCTGTTTTGCAACAAATAATTTACAAATTAAAATTTATACATAAATCTGCAGAAGTAAGGACTTGACATCTAAAATGTTTTTATGTCAAACACTTAACTAACATGTAGGAATGTTACCTACAATTTAGCAATGTATTTATTCAATTTATCTATTGTTATAACTTTGGGGTTTTATACTGTTTCATATTTACAGAGATTTTGTTGGCTAATTTGATTAGTCTCTCATCATCTATTTAAAAAGGTGCTTAGGTTTGGTATAATTGGGCCTGAGTAGCTGGAGATGATTTCATTCTGCCCTATAAAATTGCTCTAAATAGCACAAGTAAACAGATCTCCCCTTACAAGAGGAATTTAAAACTGGTCCCTTAACTTTCTCCAATAAATTTTTTGGAATCTTTAATGATATGCATCCAGAAATATAGTTTAATACAATCTAAAAACTTGTTCAGGCAACACCTGGAACAAATAAAAGCACTGGCTTTCTGCCTCCTAAAAGAACTAAATTAGTACACTGTTGTTTAGCTGATCTAAAATTGACACTTAAAGTTATGGAAATGAATTGAGATAGGTAGAGTTAAATAACTTGTCCTTAAACCAGTAGCAATCTGGGATTATTTACTGCAAAAACTAAAACTGTGAGCCAAGATGCTGATAACCCTCATATACAATCCTTGCAACTCTGTTGTTATTGTATTTATTAACTATAAGCCACATACAACACACTCTAAACTCAAGCACTGTAAAAATTTTAACACTCCTTTTAATTACATCCAGAAGAAATTCTGCCAACTTACACCAACCAAATCTATTTTACTTATATCTTCAGCAACCAATGCCTAAAATTTTGGATAGGCATGACTGTGTGTAATTAAGAATTTCATTCAACAACCAGGCAGTTTCAGGTTTGCTCTCACTATGTGGCATTTAATGTCTTCTACTGTAGCCTCAGGCTGTCCAATGCTCCATGACTGAAATTTGGTAGATAAAAATTGTGTGGAAGCCCTCTGTGTGTATGTGTGTGTGTGTGTGCATGCATGTATGTTTCTGCATGTCTTTGCATTGATACTGTTTTGATTGCAGAATCATATGTATTAAGCATGCACAATATGTCCAGCAGCCCAGTGAAGACCAACTGAATGAGCACCTTCCTTGAAAAGAAAGTTTAGTAATGAAGAGTATTTGGTTGCAGAAAATTGCCTTTTCCAAAGCTGGTCATCATCATCATTTAATGTCTGTTTTCCATGCTGACATGGAATGCATAGCTTGACAGGAGCTGGCAAGCTAGACGACTGCATCAAGCTCTGGTGTCTACTTTAGCATGTTTTCTATAGCTGAATGCCCTTCCTAATACAACTACTTTACAGAGTGTACTAGGTGACTTTTAGGAGACCCCAGCACCAGCAAGGTCTCCAAGTAACTTGCAAGACAAAGACCCTTCAACTGAAGTAGGAGTAGTATCGAGTGAGAGGGATTTGTGCAATCTGTCCTTGCAAGAATTCCTGGCTCTTGAGCTTGTCAACTATATTACATACATACTGACAGACAGGCATTTTTGGTTTTACAAAGAATTGGTAATCTATGGCTATAGCTGAAGACCCTAGCTTATTGTATCACACAGTAGGATTAAACTTTAACCCCTATGTTTGCTAAGTAAACATCTTTACCACATGGTCATATCAAAAATCTTGTTTAGTTTAGTTCAGTTCAGATATGAGCAACAAGGGTTTGAGTGTGGAGGAGTTTCAATTGGTCAATTTCATTGTTTACAGTAATAAAAGCTTTAGTAAACTTTTGTAAATGTAGCTCTGTTAATTCTTGAAGACATAATGAATCACTTACCTCCATTCCACATACCAAGACCTGAGGTAATTGCATTCCCTGGTGATGGAATCTGGAAAAGCAGAAGTAATAAAACCAGTTCAATACTGCAACTGTTGTACCATTATTATTATTATTATTGTCATTATTGAGTGAGTGAGTGAGCAATACATGACATCAAAGTGACACTGGGGTACAAATATACGAAGCCCAATATACCTATCATGGCTACCCATCTGATAAGGGTACACCAGGCACAATTTCGTTGAGATCGACTTTGTCTTTCATCCTTTTGGTCAATAAATTAAGTACCAGTGAAACACTTAGGTTGATGTAATCGACTAGTCCCCTCCTGCAAAATTTAGGCCTTGTATCATTAGTAGAAAGGTATTATTACTATACTTGGAGGTATCAAATTGTTGGATCAGGTGATGAAAGTTACAGAAAGGCTCATAGCCCAAATAATTAAGGACAGGGTTAGTTTAGATGAGATGCAGTGTGGTTTTGTGCCAGGGAGAGGCACCAATGATGCTATATTTCTGGTACGGCAGCTACAGGAGAAGTACCTAACCAAAAACAAACCTCTGTATTTGGCTTTTGGGGACATGGAGAAAGCCTCTGTCAGGGTGCCCTGATCCCTTATCTTGTGGTCAATGTGGAAACTAGGGATAGATGAGTGGTTAGTTAGAGCTGTATAAGCCATGTACAGAAATGCTGTCAGTAAGGAGAGGGTTCACAACGAGTATAGCGATGAATTCAAGTAGCGATCAGTCTTCTTGTCCATCATAGTCCTCTAGGCAATAACAGAGAAATTTAAAACAGGCTGCCCCTGGGAGCTCCTCTATGCTGATGACCTTATTGCTAAATCCCTACCAGAACTAGAGAAGAAGTTTCAGTTGTAGAAGGAAGGTCTAGAATTGAAGGACCTTAGAATTAACCTAACAAAATCCAAAGTCTTAGTAAGTAGGAAAGCAGACAGATCACAAATCCCTTCAGGTAGATGGCCCTGCTCGATCTGTAGGAAAGGTGTGTACCCAGTGTAAGTGATGGACATATAAGAGATGCAGCAATATCAGAGGAAGGTTAACTGGGAAGATAGGTTTTGTGTGTGGAAGGTGTACAGGTACAATAAACACTAAAAATGTACAGAAAAATAGATTCCATCAAATGCCAGTGGGGTAACCTAGAGGTAGTTGATAGCTTCCATTATCTAGGTGATCAAGTTAGTAGCAGAGGTGGGTGCTCCAAGAGTGTAGCTGCAAGAATAAGAATAGGCTGGGTGAAGTTCAGAGAGCTCCTACCTCTGTTGGCAACAAAGGGTCTCTCCCTCAGGGTGAAAGGCAGATTGTATGATGCCTGTGTGCAAACAGTTGTGCTACATGGCAGTGAAACATGGGCTGTGACCACCAAGGACATGTGTAGGCTTGAAAGAAATTAAGCTAGTATGCTTTGCTGGATGTGCAATGTCAGTGTGCATGTATGACAGAGTGTAAGAGTCTTGAGAGAAAAGTTGGGCATAAGAGGCATCAGATATGGTGTGCAAGAAAGATGACTGCACTGGTATGGTCATATGATGCATCTGGATGAGGACAGCTGTGTAAAGAAGTGCCGATCCCTAACTGTGGAGGAAACCTGTTGAAGGGTAGACTCAGGAAGACATGGGAAGAAGTGGTGAAGCATGATCTTCGAACTAGTGACTGAGACCTTTGGTAATATGCTTGAGAAGATCCATCAAGGTAAGTGAAATCATAGTTGTGGCTGATAGTGTCATGTAATTGGCACCCATGCTGGTGGTGTATAAAAAGCATCTTTTGAGCACTGGGCCTCACAGAGGCATCTAGTATCAGTACTGGTGGCATGTAAAAAGCACCTGTCGAGTGTTGGGCCTCATGGAGGTAATGTGGCCAGTGTTGTGTAACAGGCACTGGTGCTAGTGGCATGCAAAAAGCACCTTTCAAGCGCTGGACCTCATGGAGGCAATGACAAATGACCAAGACCTTTGGCAATATGCCATGCTCAAGAAGAAGACAGACCAAGCCAACAGAAATTGTAGTTGTGGCAGATACTGCTGTCACACAACTGGCACCTGTGCCAGTGACATGTAAAAGCACACATTACACTCTTGGAGTGGTGACACTAGGAAGAGCATCCAGCCATAGAAACCATGCCAAATCAGACTGAAGCCCCTCAGCTTACCAGCCCTGGTCAAATCACCAAACCCATGCCAGCATGGACAACAGACATTAAAAGATGATGATGATGAGGACTCAAATTCTGCTGAGGTCAACTTTGCCTTTTATCCTTTCATGGTTCATGAAATAAGCACCAGTCAAACACTGGGGTCAATGTAATCGATTAGTCTCTGCCCAACAAATTTCAGGATTATCAGTATTATCATTAATAAGGCAGAAAGCTGGCAGAATTGTTAGCATGCTGGACAAAATGTGTAGTGGCAGTTTGTCTAGCTCTATGTTCTGAGTTAAAATTCTACTGAGGTTGACTTTGCCTTTCATCATTTCGGGGTCAATAAAATAAGTACCTGTTGAGCACTGTCATCGATTAATCAACTAACTCCATCCTGCCCAAATTTCTATAGTTGGAAAATTATTATAATTAAGGTGGAGAGCTAGCAGAATTCTTAGCACATTAGCATAAGGCGGCGAGCTGGCAGAAACGTTAGCACGCCGGGCGAAATGCTTAGCGTATTTCGTCTGCCATTACGTTCTGAGTTCAAATTCCGCCGTGGTCGACTTTGCCTTTCATCCTTCCAGGGTCGATAAATTAAGTACCAGTTACGCACTGGGGTCGATGTAATCGACTTAATCCCTTTGTCTGTCTTTATTTGTTCCCTCTATGTTTAGCCCCTTGTAGGCAATAAAGAAATGAGAATCATTAGCACATTGGAGAAAATACTTAGCAGCATTTGTTCGAACTTTATGTTCTGAGTTTAAAATCTGCCAAGGACAACTTTGTCTTTCATCCTTCCAGGATCAATAAAATAAACACTGGGGTCAAATGTAATTGACTAGCCTCCTTTCCTTACAATTGCAGGCCTTGTGCCAAAACTTAGAATCATCATCATTATTATCATACAAGGGCAATGGATCTGTAGAATCATTAGAGCAGAGAAAATGCCTGATGGTATTTGTTGCAGCTCTTTGCATTCTGAGTTCAAACCCTGCTGAGGTCAACTTTGCCTTTCACTCCTGTAGACAAGAAACTGATTATCAAATCTTAAAATATGTTATTTCCATATTACATGACTAGCTGGATTACCCGGCATTGCCAGGGTTACTGCTGTTTATGATAAAAATACCAGTCAAGTATTAGAAAGAGTGGTACTGACTAACCACTTTTTGCTCAAAAGTTCCTGTCCTTGTGCCTAAAATTAACGTTACCATCAATAGAGTACTTGTTGATGGTTGTTATAAGGCAAATGTACCTTTGCAACTCCACCACTTTATTTGTTATCTTGGTACAAATATTCTAAAACTGACTGTGCTTTCTGACATCAAAACAATCTGTTTAGGTTTTGCTTCATGTATTCTCATTAATGTAAAACATGTGCCACTGTATTTGATACAGTTTTCTGTCATTGTCTTTTTGCAAAACACACACACTATCACCAGAGGCATATCAACATCTGTTTAAAATAGGACAGTAAAATATGCACAACACAAAAACACTACCAGCTGAAGAATAGACAGTTTACATCTCATTACCGATTCTGTACAGTGTTAATAATAAAAGGACATAATTCTTTCTATTTCCACCCACTGCCCCTCAACCACCATAATGATCAAAAAGCAAAGTCCGCAAAAAAAAAAAAAAACTAATTTTGTAAGCATAATGGAAAAGAAATTTTTTTTTAACCCTTTCATTACAAACCTGGCTGAAACTGGCTCTGGCTCTGAGTATAAATGTTTTGTTTCCATAAGTTTTGAATTAAAATCTTCCACCAAACCTTAGTCACAATTTATGTTCCTTAATGATAACTAAGTTATTTTACTAAATCCTTTGTTATATTTAAAATTAATTGAAAGAAACAGAACATCTCAAAATAAATGCAGTAACGAAAGGGTTAATTTAATAAAATTTGCAAAATAGGTTTGCATACTGTAAGAAGAAGTAAATAAACACTTGAGGAATCTTTCTTTGAAAAAAATATTGGTACTTAAATTCAAACGCTGCCTGAAATATTGGCTCTTAAATTAAAGACCTGGCAGATTCATTAGAACACAACCTCTTCTCAAGGTAAATAAAGTTATATTTTATGAATTCTAAATAATCCAATTCATCTAGATCTAAATAAGTACAATGAAGAGGCATATTGTGCTTAGGAAATCTGCAGAAGTGTCTGAATAACAAGCATCCTGTTAAGTTTAGTGCTGAACTGAAATCCTTCCATGGGCCAAGAGATGGCAAGAAGATACTGACTACCTCAGCAGTTTAATTTATTATTTCATCAGAAGAGTTGGAAGAGTGCCATGGCCTTTTTGTATACTCTTCCAGTCAGAAGAGGAAAAATTGTGACATGATTTATGCGAACTATCCGAAGATTAAATCAGAGAGGAAGAGAGAACAAGACCATGGCTGCTGTAGACCCTCCCAAGATTTAGTCAAAGAGATGGTCAGAACAGTGTTATGGCCTCTGTGAACTATTCTAAGGTTTAGTCAGAAAAAAATCTCCATAAAATAACAATAGATCCTTTGTAAAACCTTCCAAGCCAACAAGATTTCACTTTTACATTGCCAGGTTAACTAATCATGAAGAAGCTTAAGTTTTTGATTTCAGCCTTACCTTGCTAATGTATTCTGTAGCTGTCGCAGGTAGAATAGTTTCACGGACATTTTCTAAGGCTGCAGAACCTTCACCGGTATCACTCCAAACTCCCTGCTTAACTGTATAGTAAACAGCACCACCAGCAATTGCTACTTTAGCTGAGTTTCTGGAAATAAATATGAGCAAAACAAGCAAGATGGCTGTGAAATTTTAAATAGTTTTGTAAGACATTTTGAGAAAATTTTTATTTTTTCAGAAGAAGCATTGATGGAGACATTGTGAAATGAGAGAAGCATTTATTATTAACATTATTATATATATATATATATATAGAGACAGAGAGAGTAAAAGGGAGATACAGAGAGTTAACATAAAAGTTGCTGGATGAGTGCACATATGAGGCTTAGTGACAGGAAATGAGTAAAGAAATACGATACATGCACATTGTGAGAAAGAAAGACTCAGAGAGACAAGAGAATGATAGGGAAATTACGGAGGAGTTATACAAATGAAAATTTTGTCTTATTTGATAAATTATAATTACTGTATGTATGCCATGATTCCTGATATTATCCAAAGTGGAAGAATACTTCAAAGTAACCTGTTATATGACAGATAACACTTTAATAATATCAATAATAATTGGAAATCTTGCTAATGCTCTCTTTACTCTTTTACTTGTTTCAGTCATTTGACTGCGGCCATGCTGGAGCACCGCCTTTAGTCGAGCAAATTGACCCCGGGACTTATTCTTTGTAAGCCCAGTACTTATTCTATCGGTCTCTTTTGCCGAACCGCTAAGTAACGGGGACGTAAACACACCAGCATCGGTTGTCAAGCAATGCTAGGGGGACAAACACAGACACACAAACACACACACATATATACGACAGGCTTCTTTCAGTTTCCGTCTACTAAATCCACTCACAAGGCTTTGGTCGGCCCGAGGCTATAGTAGAAGACACTTGCCCAAGGTGCCATGTTGTACGTTTTAAAAACATCCTTGACTTCCAATACAAATTTAAAACTACATAACATATTAGACAGTTGAGCAATGAGAAATAAATTGAGTTTTGTTAATATAAACACCTTTGTTTCAATGATTTTAAAAATAACAAAAAATTTAGTAAAGTAACTATCATTATTAAGTTGTGTTTGAAACGAATTAACGAAATTTTGACAGGAAATTTTAATTTAGATCACTTTAAAACATGAAGTTTGTGTCATAAAACGATGAATGGTCCCATGGAGTTAATGTTCACTCCATAATACCAGGTCTCAATACCCCAAAATTTGATATTTAAATCATTTGTGTAGTTTTGGTCATTTCATATATCTCATAGTAGTAGTATAGTTCTCTATGAGAAATCTATAACTGTACCGTGCATATAATTACTGGTTGTAAATAAAACATAAAAATATATTTGAATGTAGCGCCATGTCACTTCTACCAGTTATTTTTGAAAATTTGGTGGAGTCTTTTGTTAATTTATTGCTTTCGTGATGTTCAGGGGGTCAAGGACGTCTTTTCTAATCAACCGGCTTCAGGAAGATGGCTTAATAATCTTTTGCCCTTGTTTTAGACAATTAGTACTTACTGGTGAGCAAAACAGCAAAATATACACTCATACAGATTATAATACACTCATACAGCTGTGACCTTATTTAAAAGTCCGAATCATTGTCAAAATAACGAAACTTAAAGGAGAGTGATGTGCACTATACGGCATTTAACTACATCTCGGAATATCAGATAAATATATCTTGCGATATGTAATTACAGCACTTGACGTTCCAAGTTGAAATTGAACAGAGGTTGCTACCGCTATTCATTATTGTGAGATCGATAAAACGAATAAATAGAAGTCAAACTGGGTAAATTTAACTATAACAACTATTTCCTAAAATGTGTGCTGTGTAGGCATGTAGAAATAATTAAAATTATAACTGTCAGGTCACAATCTTGACAAATTAATTAATTAGTGCAATTCAAATTTGTCTGGCGCGAAATGGACGGGCGAAAAAAAAAAGGACATTTTCTACTAAAATATAGAAATTCTAACTGAAGTGTCGACTGTCAAAAGCCATCGATTACATCCTTACTAATCGTGTTATAGTAGGTTGCATAATATTGACACTTCAAGCGCGTAGAATTACGAAAGTTCAGTTTGATATTTACTTAAATATATATTTTTTATTGTTATAATTTTAGTCTATTGTTTAATAAGTAAAGGAATTACTTTAAGTGCAATATATGTGTTAATGTTTTGAATGTTGAAGGTAAAAAAAAAAATCGACCTAGATAGGCTATAGGAAACACAAAGGTCGAAAAGACACGTGCATAAGTCCGTGGTTGAAGAAAGATTATTGCTGACACCGAAGAACACTGTGTCTGCTTAAACAACAGGCATTTCAGTTTGAGAACTGTTAAGAACGTGGAAATAAACTTGATGGTGAAATATATGTATTTCATAAAATATTTTCTACAGAGACTACTTACATTACAACATTGGAGAACGTCGCCATCTTCCACCTTGCTGATGTTTAAAGTACTGACTAGTCGATAATACATAGGAAGATTAGCTAAACAAAAAGACAAGTTTAGTATAGATAAAACATAAATAAATAACGCTTACACAAAAATACTAAACATAAAAGCTGTGGGACTTTGAAAGGCAAAACGGTAATCGAAGAAAATTCAGAAAATAAATTTTAAGATTACTCTTTAAAATTGATCGATTTGTTTTGCCTTGATAGCTAGAATTGACAAGGGATACTACTCTATCATATAAATAAAGTGTTATGAAAGTCATCTCCCCTAACTTGAAGGCGGTTATGGCGTACTTTGATCTTGCTGAACTTGGATATAGCCAAGATCCTGCAGACTTACGAGGAAAAGTGTTCCACCTGTAAATCTCCTTACACTTATTACTCTTATTATCCAAGGTGTCTTTTTTTTATGAGGGTATTGGGCAATTTGAAGAAGATTTGTCAGATATTTCTTGCTGGACCGTTGATCATGCACAAGTTCTTTAATGGCTTGTACACAGCGATGTTTTTTAACCCCAAATAAAACAAACCTGAAAAAGTTCGTCATAACTACACCCTTAGTTCAAGTGCAGTATATTTAGATTATACACTGTGGTTTTAATTTTTCAAGGTGTAATCTTAGAGAGCCTTGGCTGATTTTCTAGCAGGTCGAACATCTGTATAAAGGCTGTTTGTAGGATTGATAAAGTAACACACTGCTAGCAACTCGGTTGACTATACGCTACTGGAGTATTGCTATAAGGTCTTTAGATACATCACACTGCTGGGAAATAATGTCAACTAATTTCTTTCTTCCATATCTTTCATTACCTGGATGTTGGAACATGTATGTATGTATGTATACTCTTTTACTTGTTTCAGTCATGCTGGAGCGCTGCCTTTAGTCGAGCAAATCGACCCCAGGACTTATTCTTTGTAAGCCTACTACTTATTCAATCGGTCTATCTTGCCGAACCGCTAAGTTACATACCAGCATCAGTTGTCAAGCGATGTTGGGGTGACAAACACAGACACTCAAATATACACACACACACACACAGACACACACACACACACACACACACACACACACACACACACACACACACACACACATATATATATATATATATATATATATACATACACATATATATACGACGGGCTTCTTTCAGTTTCCGTCAACCAAATCCATTCACAAGGCTTTGGTCGGCCCGAAGCTATAGTAGAAGACACTTGCCCAAGGTGCCACGCAGTGGGACTGAACTCGGAGTCATGTGGTTGGTTAGCAAGCTACTTATCACACAGCCATTCATACATACATACATCTTCCAACATCCAGGTAATGAAAGATATGGAAGAAAGAAATTAGCTGACATTATTTCTCAGCAGTGTGATGTATCATCATCGTTTAACGTCCGCTTTCCATGCTATCATGGGTTGGACGATTTAACTGAGGACTGGCGAACCAGATGGCTGCACCAGTCTCCAATCTGACCTGGCAGAGTTTCTACGGCTGGATGCCCTTCCTAACGCCAATCACTCTAAGAGTGTAGTGGGTGCTTTTACGTGCCACCGGCACGACGGCCAGTCAGGCGGTACTGGTAACAGCTACGCTCAAATGGTGTTTTTTATGTGCCACCTGCACAGGAGCCAGTCCAGCGGTACTGGCAACGATCTCGCTCGAATGCTTTTATGTTCCACCGGCACAAGTGCCAGTAAGGCGACGCTGGTAACGATCACGCTCGAATGGTGTTCTTAGTGCTCCACTAGCACGGATGCCAGTCATCGAATTTGATTTCGATTTCGATTTCACTTGCCTCAACAGGTCTTTGCAAACAGAAGGAAAGGTACGCATAAATTGGGCTGGTTACACCCCTGGCATAGGCCACGAGGTCAAGGTCTCACTTGGCTTGCCGGGTCTTCTCAAGCACAGCATATTTCCAAAGGTCTCGATCACTAGTCATTGCCTCGGTGAGGCCTAATGTTCGAAGGTCGTACTTCCCCACCACATCCCAGGTCTTCCTGGATCTACCTCTTCCACAGATTCCCTCAACTGCTAGGGTGTAGCACTTTTTCACACAGCTATCTTCATCCATTCTCGCCACATGACCATACCAGCGCAGTCGTCTCTCTCGCACACCACATCTGATACTTCCAATTCGAAGCGGTTTTATTTCGTGAGTGATCACGAATTCTGGGAATGCATCATATACGCACCACTAGTTACCATCCCACTTCTAATGGGATGGTGGAGCGTTTCCACAGGCAACTTAAGGCTGCGTTACGTGCCTCGCCGAATCCACAGTCGTGGACTGAATTTCTTCCTATCGTC
>NC_043006.1:53234222-53239222 GCF_006345805.1 Octopus sinensis | reverse complement strand
CCTTTTAAAATCAGGTATTTTGTTCCAAAATCTGAGTGTAGCTTAATATTCTTGAGCTCCTCTATCGTTATTCTCAGTATGTTGTGATTTTACCAATGCCTAGATATTTGCAGTGTTCTTTGTGGGGAACACAAGCGATTGAAAAACAGTTGGTGCACATATTTTGGGTTTGGGAGACTGATTTTCCACGTTCAATAATGAAATACAAACACTGCTTTTGGCTGAATCCCATTCCTATGTCAGCTAAAAATGTTATTAAGTTTAGTTGTTTTTTGGCATTGTAAACATTTGTTAGCCTAAATCTTCAGATCATTCACAAGGAATTTATAGGTTACATTAATATTCCTAGCAGTTGCAGACCCTAGCATGCAGCCATTGGATTTTTGTCGCAGAAATGGTAATGGATTTAATGCCTAACTAAATAGAATTATAGAAAAAACTATCACGTTCGAAATATTTCTAACATCAGAGACGATCGTTCTACTCACAGTTATAAGTGTGAGGATCGTTGTCCAGGTCTTTGTGATTCCCTCAGTGGTAGTGGCTAAGGTAGCAAGTACTTTTGCCAAGTGCAGAGACTTCAGTAACCACGAATGGAGAATAGAGTCAGATGTTTTTCTATAAGTTTCTGCAGTATTTCCTTACTTTGTACAGCATAGCTTAATACATTTCAAAAGTTGTTTGGCACATCTTCATACTCCTTTTCCACCTGCCTGCTCATCAGTTACTATTGTGTTCGACTCACACTAACCCTAGAGAAATTGGTTGGGACAACTTGTGTAAAACTTTTACATAATGTTTAGGCAAGCAATGAGCAGCCAACTCTGTGGTTTCATTTTGGCTACAAGACATGCCTGTGCTGTAGCAAACCAATTTGATATGACAATCTGACCTTCCGAATACACATATTGATGGCTTTCTGGAAAAAGTCAGCCTCTTGTACCATATCCAACTTTTAGGTCTCTTCTGTATGTCTTCCTGTAGTTTGCCTACAGCTATAGTGTAAGTTTCAGAGTCGATTGCATTCTACCACATTAGCACAGTTCAGTGTGATAACACGAATTTTGTCCTTAGGTTGCAACTGTTATTTCTTATTTGCTTACCCCTAAAAGTATGAAAACTGGCTAATATTTCCTCCAAACTTTGCTCGTTACATTTATTCAAATCCCAAAGAATTGATGTCCACATCACAAAAGTAAAGTTTGAAGGGAATAGTAGTCATTTTCTTTTGATTTCTAGATAGAAGCAAATAGAAAAAACACTTTCCATTTTCCCTCTTCAGCTGTTGACATAGTTGTTTTAACAACTTCATACTCATGTCTCCATTTCCCAGCTGAGCCGATAGAAGGTACAGATTTGCTGTTATGAATGATATTTCTCAAATTGTGACTGTGTAGTCACAGAGCTTAACGTACCAACTATTTTGTCATAGACTACAGAGTTTGGTCTCTCCCAGTGTATATAAATGGTTGTTTGTATTCTTCATTCAAAGACCAACACTGGAAATACTATGTGCAGTAAATAAAGCTTCTGTTAATTGTTCATGAGTGTTGTTTATCATTTTATATGCTGTCAAACAACGAACACAACCATGCAACAACAGTATTGAAGTTACAACAATCCTGACTGATTTCTTATAACTGCACAAGGCTACACTTGTGTAGCAGAAAAAAAATATATATATAGCAGATTGAGTAAAATCTAGGAAACAATGAAACTGGTAATGGTTCATGTCAAGTGATAATTAGTCTACAGGTGAGTTCAATTAATCTGAGGAATTTAGCTACAATGTCTAGATGGTCAAGTGATCGCACATATGTTCCCTCGGGAGTGCAATTTTATTATAACATCTCCCAAACAACGCCATGACTTAATAGATATTGTAATTTTGTCTGAAATTTGTAATTTTGTCTGAAAACTGATCTTGTCTGAGTTCCTGAGGTCAGATATTTTCTACTGCTTCCTACGGGGGTGACTATTTTTGTTTCTTCCTTTTTTTCTTCTTTCTTCTTCCCCAACTGTTTGACAGTACCATTCAGATTTTATTTGCAGCCTCATACATATGAGTGGATAAGCTTCCACCGGAAGGTGGGAGAGAGCTTAAGAACGATCCACTTTCAAGAGTGAGGACGAGTGCATCGCAGCCATTTTCAAGGCTTCAACCATCTGTGTTGTTGAAAAGGTGGTCTCTGAAACCTACTGCTAGTATTGCTACCTGGGGCTACTTTCTCTTTTACTTATGTAGACAATGAGCCAGAAGCCAACACCATTGCCAACCCCTTAGTATTAGGCTGGCCCATGTACTCAGATACGAACCTATGAGTGAATGGTTTCCATACAGTTTCCACCAGGAAGGTGGTACAATTAATCTCGATCATGTTGCTGGGTAAGATCTTAGTCCATACATTGGTCAGTGCTTCCTTTAATTGATCACACGAGAGTATAGAGTAAGTATTGCTCATCTTCATAAAACAGAGGTACTTAGACTTTTCCTTAGTCACTGTTGAATAAGTTATTCTAGCAAAGAGGTAAAACCTCTGGTGACACAATTCTATTACAAATATTTCTTCTTGGACTTAACCCTTGTCAGGTTCAAAATTATCTTCTGTTCAAAGCAAGAAGTCGATTAAATCGACCTTGGTATTTTACCCGTGTAGGGAAGTAACCCCTATCTGGGTATTTCTAAAGCTACAGGGGCTTTCCTTGTGCTCTCTGTAAAGTATTGGAGGCAGCCGTCACTGATACGTAAAATGAATTCACCTATATTGAGCAAGGAAGGGCATGTGACACTATATTGTTTTCAAAATTGATAGGAAGGCAAAGAGAGAAACTGAGTAGATGCATCACACCTTTGTATTTGGAAGAAACACAAGGATCACTGTAACAGTCTTTGGAAATTACGGTCATCCCTGGCTCATGGTTACTTTTACAGTAATATGGTTAACGCTAATATGATTTTGTTGGTATGTTGTGATCAGGTGGATGAGGTCCCTATGGGTAAACAAGTCCTTATAGCCTTACAAGACCACAAAATAATCTAGAAATCATATCCTTAGGACGTGCTGAGAAAAGGACTTTATGGCTGGTCATAAAGCCCTTCATTCATGTGCAGTAGCTGGTTTTCTACCCTATTTTAGTCTAATTATCTCTTCTCAGCTGATAACCATTAATATCTAATCATTCTTGATAGCTTGCTTTCTTTTGCCTTTCATTTTTTAAAATGTATATGCACACATTGAAGTTTTACGTCCATCATTAACATTCCCTTGAAGCTCAAAGTATGTCAAAACATCAATTTTTTAATCGTGTCAAAAGCCACTGAACTATCTTCACTGCAGTGTGATGTATGATCAAAGTTCTCTTCAGAATCTCTGTCATCTAGTTGAACTTGCTCAGCTTTGTCTGACTCAATACCATTAATCATTACCATATTGCATATCATGCAGAAGATCAACATAAATGATTCCAAGCATGTGGGAGGGCTCATGGATTGTTTGGTGACATTTCTCATGGATGAATTCACAATTGCATCCTTATCCCATATTTTCTAGTGATTGATGGCTCAAAACCTCTATCTTGGAGCAATAATCGATTAGCCCCAAAAAGCCTGACTAGGGTCTAAAGAATGTTTGACCAAAGCTTGAAGAAGCATTTTGAGAGTTTTAGCACCAAAATTTCTGGGTTTTATGCAAAATTTCACACAGATGTATCATATGAATTTGTCAGCCATTAAGAGAGAGAGAGAGAGAGAGAGAGAGAGAGAGAGAGAGAGAGAGAGAGAGAGAGAGAGAGAGAGAGAGAGAGAGTGTGTGTGTGTATGTGTGCGGGTATGTGTGAGTGTGTATTTGATTCTATCACAATGTTACAAAACCTCACTGAGCTCAATAGATAACCTGAAGCCTATTTATAGACTAACTGAGAAGGCTGGCTTCAAATGCATTTCTATTGAACAGCACATACAATTAAGAAATTTCTGATAATGCCTTGTCCAGGGTATTGTAATTTGAGTCTAAATGTTCTAGTGTACACCAAGAATATTCTTCATGCTGGTTCCAGTGACTGTCAGAGAAGCTGGCATGATGAAAATTAGAAGTAACTGTCATCTTTTATGATATAAAATACATTTACTCTGTGTGTTGTATTGTGTTCTGTATCTGCTAATATTTAATCAGTGTGTAACATATACCCACATATGTTATGATACTTATTACTATATATAACATATATACTGGTCTGGTCAATACCATGATAACATGAACACACACACAAGCATATGTCTGTATGTTATAGGATGTTTTCATGTAGATGATACCACAAGATATTCTAACTGATGCTCTAAGAATTCTGCCAATTGTTAAAACATCAGATAGAATGCATTGTGGTATTTGTTTCATCTCTCTGCTTCTCTGAACTCCATGTTCACAGCTCCCTAAAGTCAAATTGCCTTTCATTCTTTTGGTGGCGTCAATAAAATACCAGTCCATTTATAGAGCTAATACTTTCTCTCTCTCTCTCTCATATATATATATATATATATATATATATATATATATATATATATATATATATATATATATATATATTCTGGATTGTATCTTTAATGTAAATGTTCATCCTTGTCACATCATGGACTCTGACTGTGCCTTAGAATTTCCATTAAGAGTTCATGTTCTGTGGAATATTCAGCTGCTTATCTGTTAATTTCCTGAGCCAGAATTCAGTTGATTGAAGTTCATCATCAAGATCAACAGAGAATCTACAATTCATATACAATAATTGTTTATATTAATCATGGATTGTCATTTTCAAAGTTGTAATTTCCTGCAAAAGATGTTGCTCAGAATGTAAAACACAAAAAAATTCTGCCAACACACAGAGATGAAGAATGCTAAGTTGCTACTCAACAAGCTAGAAACAGCAGCCAGATATTTCTTTAATCACTCCATGACGTTTTAAACAAGGCATATCATTCTATAATGTAGTCATAGCTGAAACTCCTT
>NC_043006.1:53201722-53229222 GCF_006345805.1 Octopus sinensis | reverse complement strand
TCTTTCAGTTTCTGCTTACCAAATCCACTCACAAGGCTTTGGTTGGCCTAGGGCTATAGTAGAAGACACTTGCCCAGGTTGCTGTTCAGTAGAACTGAGCTCTAAACCACATAGTTGGGACACAAACTTCTTAGTCACACAACCATGCCTATGATGATGAAAAAGAAATTAACTAGCAATGTCTTTCACACATGAAATAAAACAAGTGCTTAAATACTTAATGTGAAAAGTAAAAAAAAGAATTTATCAGCACCATATTTATATGCATAGAAGAGGCCATTTCCCATATGTCTATTCAAAAAATTGCAATTAAAATTAGAAGTCAGCATGCAATGAGAAGCAAATACAAATTGAAATAATTTCAACTCATGATCAGTTTTGATTTTTTGACATTTGGAGTTGTGTCCCCTGGTTTAGCCTCTCTTTCATACATGAATTAAATTTTCTTACTTGGTGTTAACCTTTTCTGTTTATCTACTTTTACAACTTGACATTTTATTTACTTCATTTGACAGCAGAAAATATACGCTGTTTAGTCCATAAAATTATGCCGTATCATCAATAAGTTATATTGTATACCCTATAGAAGATGTAAGTACTTGGTAATATATCCCTGCAAGTTATATCTGTTGTTTTTGGTTCTCACCTAGAGCCATTGCTTCTTTTAAGCTTGGTACCTGTTAGTTTGAGTTTGAGTGAACTTTAGAAACAGCAACGCCACCATAGATTACGTGCAAACGATGAAGGTGTTTGCAAGGGAGATAATCAAAAGAATGTAATAGTTCAGATAAAGTAAATATAACAAATGAAAAATCTTTCAAGAATCCATAAAAATTCCCAGATCACTACAAAAATTTAATCATCTGTTCTTTGTGTCATTGCCAACTTTTCCAGCAAGTTTCATCAAATACCGTTTGCAACGTTTTGAGTTATTTTGCACACAGACGGACAAACCAATGCCGATGATAACATAACCTCGTTCCTTGGCAGAGGTAACAAATATCGATATGTAAGTACATAACTAATATAAGTATTGGGTCTGATATGATCAACAAAAAAAGCTAGAAGGCATTGCCTCAGCGTGGTTACAGTTGAATAAGGAATGCTGCATAAAGCTTATTTGTTAAGCTTTTTCTAATAAGGAGGTGATTATTTCATGAGTGTCTGGCAGCAGTTTTCCTACAGATGAGTTACTTGTGCATTAAGTTTTGGATTGTGTCTTGCTATAAAAGTTGAATTTATAGGGGAAAAAACGTTACCTACCAATGAGACCAATGACACACAATGTCACTGAAACATTACATTTCTTCAATTCTAATTCCATGCGTAATCCACTGAAGAATCCATCAAGAGCAAATTTAGTGGCAGAATAAACCGAAAGATAGGGTTGAGCCAATTTTCCTGAGAAAGGAAAAGTTAGAATTTCATTAAACAAATGTATAATAATGAAGCCTGTTACTGCAACAGAACTTCAGCACAGACATAAACATAATGGCTTGAACAATAAAAAACTTTTATCTCTTGTGATCAAATTTCTGGCAAAATTCATTGCCTATGTTTCAATTATTTTTCAAATAACCAAACATTTAAAGGGATTTAGTAAAATAATTAACTTTTTTGTTTAATTTTTTATTAATTAACAAATTAAATTGATATCAATTTATGAAATGGTTCTTATGTGAAATTTAGACAGTGGGGGTTAATTTAAATATGAATACTTTAAAATAGGCAGGTTTTATATCAATGAGCCTAGAGCATTTCCAGGTGGGTTGGCATAAAAATGCTTCTAGAATTCTTGATGGGTTGATCAAATCATCATGGTGTTGAGTAAAACAGCTTGAAGTATTTACACTATTTACATTTGATGGATATTTGTCCTCATCTTGTTTGTTGTTAACACAACATTTCGGCTGATATACCCTCCAGCCTTCTTCAGGTGTCTTGGGGAAATTTTGAACCTGGGTTCTCATTCCTAAGGTATTTTTCGATGTTATTATTATTATTATTGTTGTTATTATTATTATTATTATTATTATTATTATTATTCAGCTCACTGCCTGGAATCGAACTTGGAATCTTGGGGTTAGTACCCCGTGCTCTTAACCATTATGCCATATACCCACGGGCATATGACGTAGTGGTTAAGATTGGGCATATAGCATAGTGATTAAGAGCATGGGCTACTAACCCCAAGATTCTGAGTCTGTTCCAAGCAGTGACCTGAACAACATCAACAACAACAACAATAATAATAATAATAATAATATTGAAAATACCTTAGGAATGAGAACCTAGGTTCGAAATTTCCCCAAGACACCTGATGAAGGCTGGAGGGTATATCAGCCGAAACATTGTGTTAACAACAAACAAGATGAGGACAAATATCCGTTGAATGTAAATAATGTAAGTGTACATAATTCCTCATCTCTTAAATATAGAACTGTATTGCAGTATTTAGTTTCTGTTTTTTAGGTTCTTAATTCATACCTTACTGAAGGAAACCTTGCCAGCAAAATAGAGTACTTTTCATGTGCTGAGATTAATTTCTTTCACCTAATATTGGCATCCCACAAATTTCTTCAAACATAAGTTTCTGAAGAATTCAAACTAATCATCATCCACCCTTAAACTTGAGCTTTAAGGGTGAGTGATTGTGTACATACAATAATTTCATGATTTTAGTTCATTCATTTGCAACCACACAATTACAAAAAATTACAACATTTAAAAGTAAAAAAAAAAATATAACATTTATGGTTAAGAATCCATGACCAAAGGCTAAACTAGTTGGCAGAGCATCAAAGACCTTTTGTGGATCATGTAAGTGAAATAACAGCAGACGAAAAACAATAAGTCCAATGGTAACAGTATCCTTAGCACTAATAGGTTTAACTGACATAATGATGGAACAATGCCACACAAATATAATTAACGGATTATAGGCATAGAAGTGGCTGTGTGGTAGGTAGCTTGCTTACCAACCACATGGTTCTGGGTTCAGTCCCACTGCGTGGCACCTTGGGCAAGTGTCTTCTACTATAGCCTCGGGCCGACCAAAGCCTTGTGAGTGGATTTGGTAGACGGAAACTGAAAGAAGCCCATCGTATATATGTTTATATATATATGTGTGTGTGTGTGGGTGTGTGTATGTTTGTGTGTCTGTGTTTGTCCACCCCACCCACCCCAACATCACTTGACAACCAATGCTGGTGTATTTACGTCCTCGTAACTTAGTGGTTCGGCAAAAGAGACCGATAGAATAAGTACTAGGCTTACAAACAATAAGTCCTGGGCTTGATTTGTTCAACTAAAGGCGGTGCTCCAGCATGGCCACAGTGAAATGACTGAAACATGTAAAAGAGTAAAAGAGGATGCATTATGTCCAACATAAGTTGACAGAGGAAAAACAAAAAACTGACTCAGAAAATGAAACAATGAACTTTTCATTAAAATAAATAAACAATGGACAGCCTAGCAACACAAATCACATGATGATGATGATTCTGGAATACGCATTAGATGTGTGTTACAGAAAGAAGAGATATGACTCAGATGGTATTTGATATCGTTGTACGGATTAAGTTGACAGTCAGATATTGATAGACAATAGACAATATTGATAGGCTAATGTTTCAGTCATATTTAGTCGTATTCCATTTGAGTTCATATACTCTTTACTCTTTTACTTGTTTCAGTCATGTGACTGTAGCCATGCTGGAACACCACCTTTAGTCGAGCAAATTGACCCCAGGACTTATTCTTTGTAAGCCTAGTACTTATTCTATCGGTCTCTTTTGCCAAACCACTAAGTTACGGGGACATAAACACACCAGCATCGGTTGTCAAGCAATGTTGGGGGACAAACACACACACACACACACACATATATACATATATACGACAGGCTTCTTTTCAGTTTCCGTCTTCCAAATCCACTCACAAGGCTTTGGTTGGCCCGAGGCTATAGTAGAAGAAACTTGCCCAAGGTGCCACGCTGTGGGACTGAACCCGGAACTATGTGGTTTGTAAGCAAGCTACTTACCACACAGCCACTCCTACGCCCGTATGGCCCCGTTTGTATTCAATCTCTTTTTATCTTTGATGAATCACCACTCATACACAGGATTGCTGTTGCTAGACACACTATCATCCTAGTCTACATCCAAAAAAAGATCAAGCTGGCTTTCAAAGATTCATTCACCAACAAGGTCAACTATCTTGGCTCACAAACCAACAAGACAGCCTCTACCTGATCAGTCAATCTTTCTGCCAGTCAATTATACCCATACTGTGCCTTACAAGTGACAGTGCCCATGAACATACAGCTGTTTGGTTGTTGCTTCCATTGAGTTTTGATGGAGCCACTTTTCTAATGCTTCTGTAGTATTCTTTTCAGATGACATACTTCATGTTGATATGAAGTATTTGATCTGCTTCCAAGATACTAAGGAATTTATATCCTTTATTTGTGTCAATCTCCGCTATAATCTCTTCAGAAGTTAACTCCATTTCACCTTCCTTTGCTACTTTTCCTAGTTTCAATGTCAAATGATTGCACTTCTTCATTCCAAACCTCATCCTTATATTTGCAGTAAAAGTTCTCTCTAGAATTCTCCATAGAATTTCAAAAACAGCCGTTAAAAGGTGGTCTTCTTTCCCTTATTATTATTATTATTATTATTATTATTATAATAAAAGCAGTGAGCAGGCAAAATTGTTAGCATGCTGGACAAAATGTTCAGTAGCATTTTTCATGTCTTTACATACTGAGTTCAAACTCTGCTGCGGTCAAATTTGCTTTTCATCCTTTCATAATCAATAAAATAAGTGCCAATTGAGAACTGAGGTTGGTGTAATTGACTTACCCACTCCGCTTAAATTGCTGGCCTTGAGCCAAAATTTGAAACCTATTATTATTATTATATTATTATTATTATTATTATTATTTCCAATGTAGGCATGAGGCTACAAAATATGAAACTAATTCTACTAGGATTTAAACTGGAAATGTGGAAAAGATGAAACTAAATACTGTACAACCTTTACATCAGTACTAAAATCATTTCTGCTACTCTAATGATAAGCTTTTATTTTAGTATTACATTTGAAAACATTAATTGTAACTGGAGAGTCTGTAAGAAGACAAAACACACCACAGGCTACTGTTTTGCATCACAAAGAAAATTAAGATACAAAATGTAATTGTATTGGAGAAATTTTGTGTAAGACATTTCATAAGATGAAGAGGATACAGCCAGATTTAATACTGATTTCAGATTTTGACACAAGGTCAGCAATTTCAGGGGAGCAGGTAAGTCCATTACATCAACTCCAGTCCATCTCAGCAGAATTTGAATACAGAATGTGAAGACAGAGAAGAAATGCCACTAAGCACCTTGCCTGGCATGCTAATGATTCTGCCAGCTCACCCCACCTTACAGCTAGATGTAGTATCAGAGCTAGTAAAGCAACTGATCTTGTCATAGATAGGATACCAACTGTAAAAGTGGATTGGTCTGTGTTGAGTACATATCATCATGTGTTGAGTGCATAAGGGGCTACCCCTTATGGGAACAGAAAAGGATGCTAAGATGACCTCAAATTTATTGTGAAAGATTACAATTGACTGAGCTAGCTAAATATTTTGCCGGCAATTGAACTTAGAATTTTAAGTGACATAAATAAATATTGCAAAGCATTTAGCGTTGTGCTCTATCATTGATGTATTTATATTTGTTTGTTCCTTCTTGAGCCATGCCTGGCTCATAAGGGCCGGTTTCCTGGTTTCCTTGGCGTATAGGTTCCCTAACTGAACAGGACACTGGTCCATCACAGGTGAGCTGCAAGATGCAGGAGGAAAGAGCGAGAGAAAGTTGTGGCAAAGGAGTCAGCAGAAGTTTGCCATTACCTTCTGCTGGAGCCGCGTGGAGCTTAGGTGTTTTGCTCATAAACACACACATCGGCCCGGTCTGAGTATTGAACTAGCGATCCCTTGACCGCGAGTCTGCTGCTCTAACCACTAGGCCATGTGCTTCCACGTATTTATATTTAATGATAAATAATTAAGTCAATGGTAAAAATATATACCTGCAATAGATGAAACAACAATAATGCTTCCACCACTTTTCTCAAGTAAGGGCAAAGCATAGGAAGCCAGGTGTACATATGCTTTGAAGTTGATATCAAAGAGATTGGAGAGCAATGTTAGGTTATCAGTAGACCCACTCCATTCACCTAAAGATATTTCTTTGATGTGATTCAAAACCAGGAAATCAATACCTCCCATTTTCTCTTCAGCTTCCTTTGAATGAATAAAAGATAAAGACATGGATATATATATATATATATATATATATATGTTGATGCAAACAGTGTATAAAGAACTCAAAGTATGAGTATATGTATACTTTTATTAATATTTAGCGGAAGAAACAGAGTGACTCAAGGTCCAAAAGTTTCGTGCTTTGGCCAACACACAGAACTCTCATATCTTGAGTCACTCTGATGCTTTTGCCAAACACACACATATGCACGAATTTAAAGGCTAAGGTACAAGAAAGTATACATACATCTATAAATGAAACAATGGAGAAAATATACAGTAGTAAAAAATAAACAATATAATATATATTCTTATACTTTAAGCTCATTTAGTAATTGATGCTAAAAGTTGATTATGTATTAAGTACATGACTTCATTGTAATTCACGAGTAGGAGGAGGCAGGAATAAGACACATATCCTTATATATTTACATACATATTTGTCTCTTCAAACATTAATACTTTCATAATCAATCCCATACCACACATTTTATTATATTAATAAGAAAACAAAATAATAGATGACTGTGTAATATAAGAAATATTCGACTGTTGGCAACATATGCTAATATTCTGTAAGCTAGAATGTCCATACTTTAATTTAAATATTACTCATCTTACTATCACCATCATCATCATTTAACATCCAATTTCCATGATGGCATGGGTTGGATGGTTTGAGAGGATCTGGTGAGCCACAAGGCCATGTCAGGCTCCTATGTCAGCTTTGGCATGGTTTCTATGGTTGGATGCTCTTTCTAAAACCAAACACTTAAGTAATAATAACAAACGACCTTAATTCAGTGATGGTGATCTTTTAAACCTGGAGTGTTGCAGTTTTAATTTCTTTAATAATCTTATTAATGGGGCATCACATTATTTTAATTTTTACATTTAGTTTTCAGTAAATACTTATCTAGTAAATTTCTGTAACATGATATTGCCAGGGGATTTTTTTAACCCTTTCGCTACCAACCTGGCTGAAACTAGCTCTGGGTCTGAGTACAAATGTCTTGTTTTCATAAGTTTTGAATTAAAATATTCCACCAAACCTTAGTCACAATTTATGTTCCTAACACTAGCTTAATGATAACTAAGATATTTTACTAAATTCTTTGTTATATTTAAAGTAATTGAAAGAAATACAGAGCATCTCAAAATAAATACAGTAATGAAAGGGTTAAAGTCTACTGTATGTACTCTAAGAACTTGCTGTGTATTATTACTGATACACATATCAGCAATACACAGTGGTTGCAATAAGTCTTGAAACTAAGAATAAAATCATCCCCCTGACTGAAAATAACAGACAGTTCTGTGCTATTCTAAAGCACAGCAGTGGCTGCACACTGCTTAAGAATAAATTGAATGGTCGCAGCTTGAGCACCTTTGATCATAGGTTGTTCGATCTGGGCTGACCATCGAAACAACAAGAAGAGAGGAATTAAGTGAAATGTTATAATCTGAAATTGAAACCACATTACATATACAGCTCTCTGATAGCTTATTACAACCAGTATATAATCATATAACCACAGGTTATATGATTATATAAATTATTTATAGCAGATATAATATCAGTTTTAAAAATCTGGTGGAAGGGAACTTTGAATCCACCAACTCAATTTCATCTGCAAGGGAACATGAAAACCCAATGAATTGGTTGCATCCAAGGTCCCCAATCTGTATTCATAAGTATGGTAATATTCATTCAATACTTATCTCATGATCATTACAACACTAACACTCATAATTTCTTTCTTGATTATTTAACCATTTCTTTATCACATTACTAATGAAATACTATGTTTATGCATTTCAAATAACTGCTTAGATAATCAGGAATCTAGTATAATATAATTAAATAACTAACAATTTTAGGCTAATGTTTGGGACAAAACCAATTGTCCTCATGTATAACTATAATGGAAGGTTCTAATTTAAATTTGAATACCTTAAAATCATAAGATATTTTATCATGGAACCAGAGCCTGTCTCAGGTTGATTTGTATCAAAAGAGATGAAAGATTTACTAGAAACCCTAAGAACTTGCTGTGTATTATTACTGGCATAAATATCAGCAATGTACAAAGAATTGGCTTGATTTTTTTTTTTCATATGTAATTTTAAAATGAAATCTGATCATAACAAATGTTACTATTGAAATAGTAGAAAATAGTAGTTGAGATCTGAAACATAGATAACAATATCTTTTCTAAGTCTTCCCTTTGCTAAGAATTGAGTGTCACAAGTTAAATCTTTAGAAAAAAGAAAGTACCTTAATCACATTCTCTGTGGCTGATAGATTTCCCATGTCTGCTGTGATGTAGTTATAGTTCCCATTTGGATCACCAAGAGATTTGCAGCGATCTATAACCTGTTCAATGATAATGTACACAGGAAAATAATAATAATAATAATAATAATAATAATAATAATAATAATGATAATCTTTTCTACTATAGGCACAAGGTGTGAAAATTGGGGGAGGGGGATAGTTGATTACATTCACCCCAGTGTTCAAGTGGTACTTAATTTATTGACCCTGAGAAGATGAAAGGCAAAGCTGACCTCGGCAGAATTTGAACTCAGAACGTAAAGACAGGTGAAATACCTCAAAGCTTTTTACCTGGTGTGTTAATGTTTCTGCCAGCTCACCACCTTAAATAATAATAATGATAATAATAATCCCTTTTACTGTAGGCACAAGGCCTGGAATTTGAGTAAGTTGATTATATCGACTCCAGTTCGTAACTGGTACTTATTTAATTGACCCCGAAAGGATGAAAAGTAAAGTCGACCTTGAAATAATTTTTTCTACTATTAGCAGGAAGCTTGAAATTTTGAGAATGAGGGTTAGTCAATTGCATTGACTCCAGTACTTAACTGGTACTTATTTTATCGATCCAAAAAGATGAAAGGCAAAGTCAACCTCAGCAGCATTTGAACTCGGAATGTAAAGATGTGCAAAATGCTGCTAAGCATTTCGTCTGGTGTTGTTTTTAACAAAAATTATATAAAAATTTGATAAAAAGGATTAGTTGATTAGATCAACTCCTGTATCTTTATAGCTTTATTATTTTAGTAGAGAGGGAAGGGTAGTGCCTGTAGCAATTTTATGATCCACAAAATTATTGACGTTAGGGAGAGAGGGAGGAGGGGTTTTCTCAAACCAGAGAGCTTGTATTCAAGTAGGGGTGGTGTTAAGTCAGCCAAGGGATCAAGTTTTTGATCCAAGTAAGCAACAGCAGTATTTGAACTCAAAATGCAAAGAATAAGAGCAAATACTGCAAGTCATCTTGTCCAATATTCTAATTATTCTGTTAGTCCACTTACTTTATTTTACTGACCCAGGAAGGTTGAAAGATAAAGATGACCATGGCAGGATTTGAACTTGGAACATAAAGGGCTGAAATTAAATACTGCAAAGTATTCTATCTGACACTAAATATTCTGCAAATCCACTACCCTTAATAATAGAAATAATTTCTTTGAACACAGGGGCTCAAAATATTAGGGGACAGAACAGATGTGAAAACATTAGAAAATAAACAATAAATAGTGCAATAGTAATAATAATCCTTTCTACTATAGGCACAAGGCTTGAAATTTGAGTGGAGGGGGTAAGTCAATTACATTGACCCCAGTGCTCAACTGGTGCTTTTTCATCAACCCCAATAAGATGAAAGGCAAAGGTGACCTTGGCAGAATTTGAATTCAGAATGTAGAGATGGGTGAAATACCTATTTCTTTACTACCCACAAGGGGCTAAACACAGAAGGGACAAACAAGGACAGACAAAGGGATTAAGTCGATTACATCGACCCCAGTGTGTAACTGGTACTAAATTTATCGACCTCGAAACGATAACCGGCAAAGTCGACCTCGGCGGAATTTGAACTCAGAATGTAACGGCAGACGAAATACCACTAAGTATTTCGCCCGGCGTGCTAATGATTCTGCCAGCTTGCTGCCTTATAATAATAATAATAATCCCTACATCAATCCCAGTGTGTAAATGATACTTATTTTATTAACCCCAAAAGGATGGAAGGCAAAGTTGACTTCAGCAGCATTTGAACTAAGAACATACAGACAGATGAAATGCTGCTAACAGTTTTAGGGGTTTTGTTTTCCTTCTCTGTCTGCTAGGGAAGTTTAAGCAAATTAATAATTTATCATACATGAGATTCAGTACATTTCATTACCATCAACTTTATACACATGTACATACACACCATGCAGGCACATACATACCACAGTTCATACCTTCTGAAGTACATTGGTTCTTCGTGCTGTTATAAGAAGATTGGCCTTGTTGTTTGCATAGTGGTAAGCCATCTGTTCTCCTATACCTGTTGATGCTCCGGTTAACACAACTCGTTTACCTTTCAAGTCATCTGTAATAAACGATAATAAAATAAATAAATGCGCCTTTTTAAAGCCTAGCGAGGGAGATTCAGCATGACACAATGTAAAAAGGCTAACCCTTTGAAATACAAGTATTACTCACTTTTGCTAGTTGAGTGGCTTGGAGCAACATGAAATAAAGTGTCTTGCTCAAGGACACGCGTCACTGGGAATTGAACTCCCGACCAAATACCCTAACCACCAAACCATGCACCTTCAACATTACACACTAGCACCCTCGATTAGGAAACTGTCTAAGAAGTTGCTTGATTTGCCAGAAACAGCAGCCAAACCTTCTTCAAATTATGCCCTATTATTTTTTTTTTAAAGCTCACATAAAATAACACAGTCTAGCTGGGTATATAAAACAAAAGATGGTCATGGTTGTAGAGCCTTTAAAAGGTCTCCTCAATAAAAACTAACCTGGAGCAAAACAGTAACAAGTGCATTGGCATGCGATATATGGTATTAATGAACAGTTTAGTGCTGGCTGATAAGGTAACTGTAGAGAGTAATCTGTTAGAGGAAGGCTTAACCATTTAGATACCAACCCACTTGAAACCGTCCTTGGGTCTATGATACAATCTTCCTATTTTCAAGTGACCTAAATTAAAACCTTCCATCAGAATTACATACACTTTTTACTCTTTTACTTGTTTCAGTCATTTCACAGTGGCCATGCTGGAGCACCACCTTTATTTGAGCAAATCGACCCCAGGACTTATTCTTTGTAAGCCTAGTACTTATTCTATCGGTCTCTTTTACCGAACCACTAAGTTACAGGGATGTAAACACACCAGCATCGGTTGTCAAGTGATGTTGGGGGGACAAACAGAGACACACAAACATACACACACGTATATATATATATATATATATATATATATATATATATGTACAACAGGCTTCTTTCAATTTCCGTCTACCAAATCCACTCACAAGGTGTTGATCGGCCTGAAGCTATAGTAGAAGACACTTGCCCAAAGTGTCATGCAGCGGGACTGAACCAGGAACCATGTGGTTGGTAAGCAAGCTACTTTCCACACAGCCACTCCTACGTTAATCTATGTTTCAAACCCAGCTTAATATTCTCATATTATTTTGATAAATCTTTAAAAAGCAGTGTATTTCAGCATGAATATGGTAATTAAAGAGTTAAGGAGCTCTGGGATAAGAGCTCAGTCTGCTAGGCTTTCACAAGCATGATGATGATGATGACTGTGACATGTGGAGATGTAACTTATGGTAGATCTGTCCAATCCATTCCAACAGTGAATAGAAGAATGAAT
Organism: Octopus sinensis; assembly: GCF_006345805.1. Classification (NCBI taxonomy): domain Eukaryota; kingdom Metazoa; phylum Mollusca; class Cephalopoda; order Octopoda; family Octopodidae; genus Octopus; species Octopus sinensis. The sequence goes on along the minus strand of NC_043006.1, from coordinate 53,217,201 downwards.
GTTAATTTCTTGATGATGATAAATATGGCCACTGATTCAGGCCCAATAAAGGAACCGACACATTTTGGTAGAAATAACAGCAAAGTCCTCCTCAAATCACACTTTTCCATCTTAAGGAACTACATACACAAATCTTTATGATCCTAGCATATCTGAGACCAAACTAACCGTATCAAAGAAACCAAACCCTTAAAGAGTTCATGGGCAGCCAATGCACACACAATCACAAACCCACATACAAGCAATCACATGAGTGTAAAGACACAGCCACACACACACATACTCTTTGGTTTTGCTCACTCTTCCCTTCTCTTGTAAGCAACTTTTACCATGGGTCTAAAGTCTCCCTTGGTTTTACTACTGACTCATATATACCACTGTATTTTGCGTGTTCACTCGTGGAAGTAATGAAAGAAAGGAACTTCAAAATGACTGAGACTTTATTCCTTTGTGAAGTGGTATAGTGGATTAAGCAAGAAATACAATTTTCAGTGGTGGTTGTAGTCATACATTGTTTGGATAATTCAGTCTTGGTCACTATCGGTTATACGTGCTCAGTTATATTAATTTTTCTCTGTTGAAAAACGGCAAGAAATCAGCATAACTTGCTTTGATGGAAAAAAAACTCACCCCTCTGCTTGTAGATAATTTGTTGCACCAATTTATGGGAAAAGGTTGTCTCCAGAGTACATACAGATTAATTGTTTGAGAATGTACTACATGCAATGTAATTGGACCTTCAATCCAAATCCTGCACCACACTCAACCAATCACAACACATGACTCACATGTTCAAAACTCACATGATAGGTAAATTGATCAATCATTACAGGTTAATGTGTTGCGCCTATAAAAACCTGATTGTGTTCAATATGCCATAATAGAAATTGGTCTTGCCACACAGCCAAACATCTACATGCACACAAACATAAGACTAATTCTCTGACAGACTCAAGGCAGACCTTGAAGAGAGAGGGCATATGATTGATGAGGTTATGAATAGCAACAAAAGAATTTTGAGAAACAATTTTTAACCAACACATTAAAGTAATGATTGATTAGTTAGTTGGTTAGATATTTAAACCATTTGATTGCCCTGGGTCAAACAACATTAACATAACCAAAAACTCTAATTTTAGCACAAGGCCAGCAAAGGGGGACTTTGATTACATTGACACCAGTATTTGACTGGTACTTATTTTCCCAACCCCAAAAGGATGAAAAGCAAAATCAACCATGGTGGTATTCAAACACAGAACATAAAGAGCTGTAAGAAAATACTGTCAAGCAATTTTGTCCTGATGGAAGCACATGGCCTAGTGGCTAGAGTAGTGGACTCGCAGTCGAGGGATCGCAGGTTCGAATCTTAGACTGGGTGATGTGTGTGTTTATGAGCGAAACACCTAAGCTCCAAGTGGCTCCAGCAGAAGGTAATGGCGAACTTCTGCTGACTCTTTTGCCACAACTTTCTCTCACTCTTTCCTCCTGCATCTTGCAGCTCACCTGTGATGGACCAGCATCCCAGGTGGGGAATCTATACACCAAGGAAACCAGGAAACTGGCCCTTATGAGCCAGGCATGAAAAGGAACAAACAATTTTGTCTTGCAGTACTAGTTCTGCCCTACCACTGCAAGCAACCATGGCGAAAGTAAAGAATACATACACCCTGGTATTAAGGGTTAGGGTTAGAGTTTTTGCTACGCCAAAAACGGTGGTGTATGATGTATTCTTTACCTCTGCCAGCAACCACTTGGTGGTGCAGCAATCTTTGCCATTGCCACCGCTACTGCTACGACAAACCCCACCCAGCAGTTACTCACTGCTCAGCCACCTATTCCACCCAACAACTGAGTGTCAGAATCACAAGGAAATGTTGACATTAAGTTTCTCCTTAGATTTCATCTGGAGAACCTGTTGTTTCTCATCTTACTGCAGCTTGTTATCATCATCAACAACAACAGCACCATCACTGTTATTGCCATTGCTACCTCCTCTCCATTGTCACCATCATCACCATCTTTACACTTCCCCACCACCACCACCATCATGCCATCTATCACTATTATCACCATTACATCCACTCCCATTACATTAATCAACATCCATACATCTTCACCACCACCACCCTCATCTCACCAATGTCAGCAACAGCCTTGTCATGATGGTCACCTACTGCTACTGTAAACTCTCCCCCTCCCTCTCTGTCTGTCTGTCTCTCACTATCTCTCTCTACCATTAACTGTTTTTTTTTTATGGGTGTTGGACGATGGGTGGGAGAGATGAATAAAATTTAGTCCCATTCACTCCACATCACCAATATCCCACCCCCACTGCTCTTGCTACTGCTGCTGCTAGTTGTGGTGGTGATGCTGGTGATGGTAGTGATAGTGATGATGATAGTGGTGATGAAGATGGTAGTAGTGAGAATGATGGTGGTGCTGGTGATATTGATAATGGTGATGATGATGATAGTGGTAACAGTGATAGCAATGAAAGTGTTGATGATGAGGTACTGATGATGGTGATGATGATGATGATGACGATGGTAGTGGTGGTAATGATGAGGAGAGTGCTGACATGATGATGATGATATATACTTGACTGTTCTCTCATTCACTAACCAAACCAACCAACCACCCAAACTTCCGGTTTGCCATCACCATTAACCTAAAACTCTCTTTACATTCCCCATCAACCTTTGCTCTCTTTCTCTCTCTCTCTCTTTCCCTCCCCCCTGTTCCCATCAACCTTTATTCTTTCTCTCTGTTTCCCTTCCCATCTGCCTTTGCTCGTTCTCTCTCTCTCTCTCTCTCTCTCTCTCTACTGCCCTCAGTTTCACTTCTACAACCATCCAGTAAACACACCGCTCCCCCTTAGCACCACTACCACCACAGTTGCCAACTCCCACCTCAAGCTTTTACTCCTTCTGTCATACTCCCAGTTCCTCCTCTTTCCTTGTTTATTTTCTTCTCTTCCTCTCACCATCACTCCTAATCCCCAACCATATACTTACTATATCACATAGGTTCACTAACTCCCTCAACCTTTCTCTATACTCTCGCATCCCACCTTCACTCAGTTCCACACTATATTCTTCCAACTGAAACCCTCATTTACCCTCTCCTCAATTAATCTTCGCCTGTCTCCATTAATCAAACAGAAGATTCCACCCACTCAGCTAAGTAGGAGAGGGGGGGTCCACTTTGCCTCATCCTTTACCTCTTCCCTCATTCCATGTTAATTCCCTACCTTAAGGCCAGCAAACCTGACACCACCCCTAACACCCTTTTTTTTTCTTTCTTTCTTTTTTAGATCATGGAAATTATCTGTGACTGATTAATATGTACTTAGTGACATGAAGAGTGTTGGGTAGCATGAAGGGTGGTTGGGAGAAGACCACTTGAACTATTTCAAATATCTACTATACATAGCTGTGTGTATGTGAGAGAGGGACAGAGAGAGAGAAAGAGAGCTTAATGAAAAGCTGTATCCCATTCACTGAAATTACACATACATGCAGAGACACACACATACATATATGTGTATACACACACACAGATATGTATATATGCATATATACATACCTGTATATTCATACACACACACACACATATATGTAGTAATCTTGTAGGGTGACAAGTTCACAGGATAGACCATGTAGAATAAAGAACTCACAAATTAAAACTCTCAGTGTCAGTAAGTTTAACTCATAATCTTCAGCACAAAATATATTTTGTTTCATTCATATTTTGTCTCAACCACAAAACAATGCATCATCATCATCATCATCATCATTTTAATCTTTTATCTTTTACATATCTCAGTCATTGGACTGCAGCCATGCTGGGACACTGCTTTGAAGAATTTTTTAGCCAAATGAATTAACCCCAGTACTTAATTTGTTTTAAGTCTGGTACTTATATTACTGGTCTCTTTTACCAAAATACTAAGTTATGGGGATGACAACACACCAACACCAGTTTCAAGTGGTAGTGGTGGCAACAAACACGGTGCTCCCACCCTCTCTCTCTCTCTCTCATATATATATATATATATATATATTATATATATATATAATATTATTAGAGACAAAACCACTATTTTGCAAAACAAACAAGGAAAGACTTAATCAATACATAAAATTTTAATAAAAAGTAAAAAAAACCGCCACTACAATTGTTTCTTGTCTTGATCGACAATCTTCAGGTGGACTTCCAATAAGTCAGTTTCAAATCACTTCATAATTTGAAACTGACTTATTGGAAGTCCACCTGAAGATTGTCGATCAAGACAAGAAACAATTGTAGTGGCGGTTTTTTTTACTTTTTATTAAAATTTTATGTATTGATTAAGTCTTTCCTTGTTTGTTTTGCAAAATAGTGGTTTTGTCTCTAATAATATTATATAATATTTTACTATAAAATTGGATTTAATCCTATATCTGATTTTTTCCCTGTAAATTTGGATTTATTCCCTAATATTTATTATATATATATATATATATATATATATATTTAGGTTAGACGAAAGATGTCTGTAGATCACCCAATCAAGGTAATTAATGAAGCATTGGCACAAAGCAGTGTTTACGTATAATCCCAATTTAGGTTAGTTGAAATATGTTTGTCACATATTTCAATGGCTAAAAGGCAAATACACTGCAGTTACTGGTGGAGAAAAATCTCTCTCATGGTAAAAAGGTGTGAGAACACCCAGTTTGTTCAGTGTCGCCATCTGTTAGGAATCACAGACATTGATGTTTTGAGTCTTTTGACTCTTGTCAATGAGATATACCCAAGAGAGGCAACTCTGAATGAACTGTAGCTTTATATATAATTCAGTCAGCACGTTGACTGATTTGCATTAGTAGATCACCTGATATATATATATATATATATATATATATACTGGCTATTGATAAAATTTTTTCGAAAATTTTATCCTATATTTGATGTAAATTTAATACTATTCACTTCCGGACTCTCTCACTCAATGAGAATTTTCGGTCCATTCACACGTGTCTCGAGGTATGCTGTGGAATTTCTATTTTGGATATATTTGGGGTACTTAAGTGTGCTCATGACTTAGTGTTTACTTCTTCCATGGGTACAAGTAAGTATTTCATTTGTTTTCTTATCGTATTTATCGCTGATGACGAGAAAATTCTAAATAAATTAACTCAGAAATCGGGACCGATCCAATAATAACGAAATTTTTTAGAAATTTCTATTGGCTTGCTTTCGAGATGCATGCTTATAGTGATAAATTATATGGCTAGTGACGATTAAGTCTATTTCGGCATATTTGGCATTGAAATGTTTTTCTTTTGACCTTGTTTATAAGTTGTTTTTAAATTTAACCTTTAAAGGTATTTTTTTAATACGCTGGCGATTGATAAAATTTTTTAGAAAATTTTAACCTATGTGTGTATGTATATATATATATATATATATATATATATATATATATATATAGATAGATAGATAAAGATATATATATATATATATATATATATATATGTATATAGGTTCAGCAACAATTTACATTCAAATGAATATGGTACTTAATTTAGATGCACCAGAATTTTGTATGGTGTTATCCATAAAAATTTGCTGGGTGATTATAATCAAAAATAAGCAACAAGAATGACTCCGGTAATTTGGTACAATTGTTTCGCACTACAATATTTTATTAAAAGTTGTACGTATTACAGCAGATTTAAGATGTTGAGCATTCTTGTTGCTCATTTTGTATGTATATATATATATATATGTATATATATATATATATATATATATATATAATATATATATATATATACATAATAGTATTTTATAAGCTTAAACCTTATAGTGATCACTGTACAATGGCTAAAGAAAACAGTCTAATAATGGGGTATATAAGCCCTTGACAGAAAAAGTAAGTTTTCCCGTATGTGTGGGATTTGAACCCACACCTCTCTGTTTATCCAACCGAGTGTGCTACTGATTACACTAGTGAACCTACTGGCTTTTTCTGTTTGGTATAGAGTTCAAGATATTAGGTGTTTTCACTAAAAACACACAAAAAGATATAACATTATATATATATATATATATATTATATATATATATATATTCTTTTATTTGTTGTAGTCATTTGGCTGCAGTCATGCTGGAGCATTGCCTTTCGTTAAGCAAATCAACCCCAGGATTTATTCTTTGATAACCTAGTACTTATTCTAGCGGTTTCTTTGGCTGTGCCATTAAGTTACAGGGTCATAAGCACACCACCGTCAGTTGTCAAGCGATGTTGGGGGACAAACACAGACACACACACACAAACACACACATACATACATATATATATATATATATATATATATATATATATTATATATATATATATATATATACGATGGGCTTCTTTCAGTTTCTGCCTACCAAATCCACTCACAAGGCATTGGCCGGCCCAAGGCTATAGTAGAAGACACTTGCCCAAGGTGCCATGCAGTGGCACTGAACCCGGAGCCATGTGGTTCATAAGCAAGCTACTTATCACATGGCCACTCGTATGCATTTTCTTTGCATAGGTTGGACAGCTGAACAGTTTGATCTGACCTGGTGTGCAACAAGGCTGCATTGTGCTCTGTGACAGCTTTGGTATAGCTCCTATGTCTGGATGCTCTTCCTAACATCAACCTTTACAGTGTGTACTGGGCACTTTTTTCATGCAAGTAGTAGTAGTGTATGTGTGTACATATTTCATGCCAAATTTTTCCAGATGTATACTAATAATCAATTAAAAAATTGCATATCATGTGTATGTGTATAAATATACAAAGACACACACACACACTGTAATTTGTCAAAATTGCTCTTGTTAGCACCAGCATAGGCAAAGGAAGCAACCAATAGTGCAGTCCCTGAATGATTACTTCCTAATCTTGCTTGCACTCATGTCTGACAAGATGGCCAAGCTGCCAGCATTATTCAAACTACAATTGAATAATTGTGGATGTATTCATGTGAAACCCCTGGTATTGGATTAATGCTATTCTGCTATTAAGAGTGATTTATCAACAACTAATGTAGTGTGTGGATTACTCACTTTTTAACTTGTTACTAATGTTTGTGGAGGCACATGGCTTAGTGGTTAGAGCAGTGAACTTGCAGTCGAGGGATCGCGGGTTCAAATCTCAGACTGGGCGATGTGTGTGTTTATGAGCAAAAACACCTAAGCTCCATGTGGCTCTGGAAGAAGGTAATGGTGAACTTCTGCTGACTCTTTCGCCACAACTTTCTCTCACTCTTTCCTCCTGCATCTTGCAGCTCACCTGCGATGGACTGGCTTTCCGACCAGGTGGGGAACCTATATGCCAAAGGAAATTGGGAAACCGGCCCTATGAGCCAGGCATGGCTTGAGAAGGAACAACAAACTAATATGTTTATGAGTGGGGTGGGCAGTGGGTGGATGGAAAGAGAGAGAGAGAGAGGCAGGAAGATAAACAGATTGATCAGCAGATAGATAGATAGATAGATAGATAGATAGATAGATAGATAGATAGATAGATAGATAGATAGATAGACAGATAGACAGATAGACAGATAGGCAATTCCACACTGAATGAGAGGTTGGTAAATGACAATATACATTACTTCTTTCTCTGACTTCACAAACAAATACTCACAAATATACCTTACAGGCAGATTCTGTGTGTGTTTATGTATACAGTGGGTGGAGAAGTAAGAAATGAAGACAAAATATACTTCTAAAATTCATCATCAACATGGTTGACACAGACATAAAATGTCTCAGCAGTGCCTTAGGTCATAGACACAGACAGGAAAAGATAGTTAGATTGAGAAATATGGAGAATTGTAAGGGTTGGATGAAGAGTGGGAGGGGAAGGAGAGAGAGAAAGAAAGAAAGGAGAAATGGACAAGCTGACAGAGAAATACGGGGGGGGGGGAGTCAATGACAGACACCATTTGTATGTGAGAGAGAGAGAGAATCCTTACCAAGAAGGATACCTCACACCCAAAGTCCAGCTCTCACCCAATTTATAATCCTGCAACTCTACCAAGCTAGTCTCTTCAGACACACACTTCTTTACATAGCAGACCCTTTACATCCAGACATAAACAAGAGAAATCACCCCTGCCCTCTCCATACAGTTGTCATACACTAATTAGAGTGACATGGCAAAGATTTACATCACACAAATACTCAAATATACACTCTGTACTTTATCCAATGTCTCTATCTTACAAATAGAACAACTTCACGGGGTGGAGTGGGGAGTTGACAGTTGATTCAGTCTATCTATCTATCTATCTATCTATCTATTAGGTTGGAAAGAGAGTTCTGTTGCCTTTTGACATGATCACTTAGAGGATACATTAGTTTTTACATTCTAATGTTTCTCCTTTCTATGCAGATAACTTTAAACAATTGTGCAATTGTGGTTAAATTCATGACAATGTTTTTCTTTTTAAAATGAGTTTAGATCAGACCCATATCTGGCATTGCATACTGTATGAATTCAATGGGGCTCAGCAACAGTAGAAGCAGCAAGAAATTTGTTTTGTGTATAGAAATGAAGCTCAAACTGTCTGGATGAGCCAATGGTGGTTTGGTCAGTTTCATTCTGGAAATTTTTTTCACAGATTCCCCTTGATCTGGATGACCAAGTTCTGTCAAAACTGATCTAAAAACCGTAGTTGAGGAAAAACAAAAGCAAACTGTGAATGCATGAGCGAAATCTTTAGGGTTGCAAAAAATCAAACTAAGACTTACTTCTCACTGTTCTATGTGAATAATGTCTGGATGTTCTGGTACAATGGGTTATTTCGATTGACAAAACTGAGGTGTAAACTGATTAGCAGTTTCGAATCCTGCTCGAGACTGACACACTTCAATAACCACTAAATAATCACACACACTATATACTAACACTCACTTTTTCCATTTTATTTTTGCTATTAACTGTCTTCGTGACCCCCTTCGTACCTATGATGGGGCCATGAACTATACAATGAAAATTCAGAGTTACTTGTAGTTGGTGAATTTTTAATAAAAATGCGAAGATGTTTTATCAATTCAAACCTCGATATCCACAAAATAATCCTACTTTCTGATTTTTTTAATGTTAAAAACCTTCCTGACGACCGTCTTTGAAATATATTGTAACCATTGGCCCAGCTATCTGGCCATGAAAAGGGAACAGACAAAAAGACAGACAAACAGATGGATATAATGCCCATTATAATAAGATAACAAATCTGCCCATTTACGATGGCAAATAAAGGGATAGTGTCGTAAATCTAAACCATCTAAATTCATGAACTATACAGGTGAGAAATCCAGAGTTAATCCTCGTTGCCGGAATTTTAACAAAAAAAATCAAAGGTGATTTATTAATACAAAACTCAATATCCATTAAATAATCATACTTTTTCACATTTTGTTGTCATTAAAAACCTTCCTGTTTCTGCCTTCGTAATCCCGTAAAACATTGGGACCATTGATCCAGCCGTTTGACCATGAAGAGGGAACAGACAGATGGACAGATGGATTGACAGATGGACATAATGCCCATTATAGTAAGATATCAATTATAAGCAAAAAAACATTTTTTTTCTTTCTCATCTTGAAATATGACAGGACTTTCTAATATAATAGCATTCTTGCAGGGTGACAAGTTCACAGGAACATGGTTAGATCAAATAGAATAAAGAACTTAAAACTAAAATCCCAGTGTCAATAAGTTTAATCCACAACCTTGAATTTGGCAAAATATATTTTGTTTTGTTCATATTTTGTCTTGCTGGAAGGCTCACAGATCAATACGCCTGTTAATTCTACAAAGATGTCTAACGGAATTACTAGTTTCAAGTAAGAATTCAATCAAGGTCATTAACATGACATGCAAGAATCATACCTCTGCTATATAGAATTTTAGTACAGCAATACTTAGTTACATTCTATTATGTTCTGAGTTCAAATCTTGCATTCATCTTCCACCACTGTGGGCTTGAGAAAATAAGTGCCAATCTAATACTGAGAATGATTAAACAATGTATCCTTTCTACAAAATATATGGGGCCTGGCACCAAGTAAAAATTTCCATTATTGTAGTCCTTTTAAAGAAAGGCGGATAATAGTAGACTCAGTTGAATAGAGGGTGGTAAAATCAGCTGAGTGTCCAACAAAAAAACTGAGTTTAGCTAGATTTGTTTACATGCCAAGTTCAAATCCTTCCAGTGTTGCATTGACTTTGTCATATTTTGAAGATCAATAAAATAAGGACCAATGAAGTATTAAGTTCAATTTAAGAAAAGATGAAAATTGAGTGCCTGGCACTTGGAATGTTGTCAGGCAATCATTGCATTCTATTATTTGGACAATGTGGTTGATGAAATTTTCACTTTAGCAATATATAGAGAACTTTGTGCTGGGTTAGAGCAATTACATTCTTGATGAGACTAAGTATTGCTGAGGATGAACTGGCTGGTCTATTCTGGAGAACTTTTGAACCAGGAATTGCAATGGATACCTTCCAGAAATTCTTGGTTTGAAAGTATTACCTGAGCCATTGGCAGTTTGAGATAAATACGACAGGCACAGAAGAGCTGCCAAGTAAGACTGTCAGATCAGTGTGAAGAGTGAAGAAACCATGCAAATTGCACTTGTGCAGTGTCTAAGTATTGTTGACTTATAGAGTTATGTCAAACAGCTGCTGCACATGTAGGATGAATCTGGTTTACTGGCTGAGTCCATTGTCAAGATTACTCCACCACCATTCTCTTTTAATAAGGCTGGGCAGGCTGTTTTCTTCTGGTAGCTAGTGTCTTCCGTGAAAGAGTTTATGTGGTGGACAAAGCTGAAAGGATTGAGGGTAGACACTTTTCTCTTCAGTCAAGTACTCATTGACTTTTTCAAGTTCCACTTGTAAAGGAAAATAAGAATGAAGTGCTCTCCTCCAGAAACTTTTTCGATTTTTCATAAGAATTACTCTACGTATGCACCTGTAACTTGGAGAAAAACAGTTGGATGAGGGTTCATGCCCTTAGTGGTCCAGGTTGGATCTGTGGGGATCTTTGATCAGCTCTAGCTGGATGCCCTCCTGTATCAAGGCATCATACAAGTATTCATCTATTTTGTATATTATCACCATTTTTATGTAAACTCCCACACAAATTATTATAAGTGGTCCTTATAGTACCCTCTCATTGGAGACCCTGTAGTAAATAAAATAAATATTTTTTTTTTCTGTTTTTATCACAATTCATTCTGCATAGACCCAAACTGTTTTCTAACGTGACTTTGTAATGTTTCCTTGTGGAAAATGCAATAAGCTACTGTTACCACCACCTACACCAACATCAGTATTTGAACAATGGAGACAAAGATCGAGGGTAAATGTTTTATGTTAACTCATTTGTTACAGTTTTCAGTTGCAATCAGAGTAGGGTAAATTCAGCCTTTCAATTCAACAGAATTGTAATGAGGGGAAAAAAGGGAGGCAAACCAATTTAAAAATAATAATGAAGGGTGGAAGAAAGAAGTGTCTGTGTTCCTTTTACATCTTACTTTTAGTAGCTTAGGCGCCAGCCATTACTATGTTGCAAAATTTATGTTGAAAAGGATTCAGAAAGCTGAAAATGTCTGTTTGTAATTTAGACATTTAATGTTTATTTCCATGCTATGTGAAGTTCTATCTTATTACGATTAATACTTCAGCATTTAATTATATACCTAAATGCATGGATGACTATATATGCAAATACTTGCATGTGTGTGTGTAATGCATTAGATGTGTGTGTGTTTATATACACACTAAACAGAACTAAAACTAATGTTATTTCATTAAAAAGAAACAAAAAAAGAAACCTCATCTCCCCACTACCACCTCCAGCTATCTTTGGTTCATGAAAAAATTCACAACCACAAATGATATTGTAATTCTTTCCTATGGTAGAGGATTCTGCTGTAAGAAAGTATGAAGCTGAATAGAAGTGTAACATGGGGCCTGACTGAAGATATGTTAAGGTTGTGAAGAGAAATGAGACATTATCACCTGTATAATATTAACCTGCATGAAAAATAGCAGACAAGTAAGCTGAGAGTGTTTGGAATTAAGAGCATCAGTTGATGCATGCAGGGAGATGGTTGTGTTGATATGGACATATAATGCTCATTCATTTTTACATCTGTTTTTTGTATGCTAGCATGAATTAGCTGGATACTTTTTCAGTTATTAAAACTTATTTGGTTTTCAAATAAGGGATCTTTTATTCCAAACATCTTTAAAAGCAAGGTGCCAGTGAACAGTTTGTTGACTGAGAAATGACAACATACTTCATCACTTGTAGCTCAGGGCTTTTCCATGCAAAGCACATAGGATGTACACAGGCACACACATAATACAGACTTCATAACTTCTGTCTATCAAATTCACTCACAAAGTATTGGTTAGCATGTAGGTAAAAGGAGTTGTGTGCTGACGATGGGAAGCACTTATCTATAGTAGAGGAAAACACTGAAGTTTTGTGGTTTGATGTTGGAATGTTAGCACTTATAGAATGAATGAGTGTGGTGAGATGTAAGGCAGATCAACCCAACAAATTCTAGCATGTAGAAGATATGGTAAAATATTATGATGATCACATCTATAGCTATATTTAAAAGATTGAATTTTCTTAATTCTTGACCAATTCTTGACTATACAAAATCATGCCCACCATAGACTATAAAATAGTCAATGAGTAATATTATACTGAAAGGTTATCAGTTCAAATCTTTTGTTATTTATTTTATTAGTTATTTAGGCAATAACTAATTCAGTATTATCCGAGTTCAGGAATAAAAACCAAATCATTTAGGAATCATATCTTTGATATCCTATTCAGCAGAATCTCTTGTTCTCTGTCATCAACTCCTTACCTCCGCTATATTCGATTTCAAAAAGGGATGTAAAGCAGCTGAAACTGCTTGCGATAGCAATGAAATGTTTGGTGAGAAAATGACCAGTGACTGGTCAGCTTGAAAATGGTTTAAATGATTTCGCAGTGGAGACCTAAGCCTTGAAGATCATGAGCATAGTGGACGCCCATCTGTCATTGATGGCGGTCAATTAAAGCCCATCATTGAGAAAGATCTATGTAAAACCACTTGGGAACTGACAAAAGAACTTCAAGTTAGCTAGAAAATTGACTGCAACCATTTGCATGTAATCAGAAAATCAAAAAAGCTCAAAAAATGGGTACCACATGATTTGAATGAAAATCAGAAAATGGGCAGATATGAAATTTGCTTGTTACTTCTCCGTAAGAAGATTGATCCTTTTCTTGACAGTATTGTAACTTGCAATGAAAAGTGGATTCTGTACAATAATAAAAGAAGTTCTTTGCAGGGTTTGAACCAAAATGAAGCACCAAAAACCTTCTCAAAATCCTAGCTCTTCAAAAAGAAGATTATGGTGACTGTTTGGTGGTGTACTAGTGGACTCATTCACTATAACTTCGTAAAACCCCGACAGACCATTACCACAGAAACATATTGCCATGAAATTGCCAAAATGAACAAAAAACTGCTCCTCCTCCCTCCCAGACAGGTCAACAGAAGAGGGTCAATCATTCTTCATGCCAATGCTCGACCACACGTTTCACTAATGATGCTCCAGAAGTTGAGGTAACTTAGTTATGAAGTTCTTCCCCATCCAGCTTATTCCTCACACCTATCTCCTACAAACTACCACTTTTTTAAGCACCTTGATGGTTTCCTACGAGAGAAGGAGTTCAAAAATCAAACTGATGCTGAAAGTGCATTCAAAGAGTTCATCAGCTCCAGAACTCCAGATTTTTATGTTATCAGAATAGACAAACTTGTAACTTGTTGGCAAAAATGCGTTGATTGTACTGCAATGGTACTTACTTTGATGAATAAAATTTCTGCATTGTTAAAATGTGATGAATTTCATATTTCAAAACGTTGTTTACTTTTCACTCAGCCTGATATATATCTGTATACATAAATGTGTAATGGTGTCTGCCTGTGTGTGTGTTTGGGGTTACTCTAACTCCTCCCACACTGTCCAAGCAATTTTAATGATTTTTGGCACATAGGCAGATCACATGCCCTGAAGTTCAAATAAAGTTGGAATTTTTCGAAAACTCAATAATGCTCAGTTGGCATCAATTTTTGTGAGCTCAATTGGGCACTTGAATGGAAATTTCCATAATAATGTTATTTTTCCTGCAGCCTCTGCATTTTTTGTCCGATTTTGATGAAAATCGATGAGTGAGCAAGGCTCATGGCAGTGAGTTGGTGTCAGTATATGACTCTATATTTAAGAGATGAGGAATTATGTACATTATTTACAATTGACCGATATTTGTCCTCATCTTGTTTGTTGTTAACACACCGTTTTGGCTGATATACCCTCAAGCCTTCATCAGGTGTCTTAGGGAAATTTCGAACCAGTATGTGGCATTGACAAAAAATCGATAATTGCACCTGAGCAGTGGTTTTATAAAATCAATAGGCTTTTTTCGTGCAAATACACATAGAGATTTTATTTTTGGCTGTAACTTCTATATTTTCCTGTAAATGTTCACATGGATTCTATTTTATGACATAACTTTAACACTTCTTCAGATTTTGCTGAGACTAGAGATGCTGATCAATTTTGTACAGAGGGTGGCATTAAGGGGAGAGCTCACCATTGTCAAGAATGAGATGGTGGCCATCTGAAAGGGTGTAGTTTTCAAACCTACCATAAATCCTCAAGTATAATCTGCCCTTGAGTATAATACGCAGGGGAATTTTAGGGGGCTGTACCTCTGAAAAACCTAAACCTTGTGTATAATACACACCCTTTCTCTAACTTGAGTCAAGGAGGTCTTTATAACGTCCTTGGTTTGTTAAAATGTATACGCTAACGTTCTTTATTATTATTGTATATGTAACATAATACAAATGTGTAGCTTTTTTGTGCATTTTGTTTGCAGAAAATAAAGAAATAACATTAATAACGTTTAATAAATGTTGCTTATTGCAAGTTATGGATGATTTAAGGTATTTTCACGCCGACATCACAAAATGCATCTGAATAAACATTGCCGGACAGCAAATAGAGACTCAGACATTGCTTAGAAGATAATTTTCATTTTTAAACTCGTATATAGTACGCACTAGGGATTTTGACCTTTAAATTTTGGGAAAAAAATGCAGATTATACTCGAGGATTTACGGTAATTAAAAATGTTTTCCAAGAAGTGTATTTATTGTTTATAAAAGAATAAATGCATATATTTAGCAAACAAAAGAGTTATTATATTTTGAAATAGTTTAGTGACTTTTGGACTGCCCACTGTGTGTGTGTGTATATATATATATATATACACACACACATACACACTCGCACATTTATATGTGCGTGTGTCATTCTGTGTTTGTCCTCAATATTGTGGTTCAGCAAAAGAGACTGATAGAA